>NC_083727.1:23435909-23738939 GCF_028564815.1 Eubalaena glacialis
AACTAATGTGGAAGAAGTGTTCTAGGCATCTGTTAGCATGTATTATGGAGTTAATGGACACTAAACAAATTTAGCATATAGCTTAAATGGAAATCACTTAGAAGTTTTCTACTGCTGGAAGTTTGAGTTACCTAGAGGCTTTCCAGGGGTGATATCATGGATACAGTTTGATATAGATCTTTGGCCATCTGAAAGGAGGTCTCAGACTGTTTATAAAGTTGATTGATGCTGACACATAGATATATTAAGCTACAAGAATGGATGAGATTACCCAGGAAGAGAAAATAAAGAAAGAAGAAAGTCCTGAGCAAAGCTCTGAGGAACTGCAAACACCAGAGTTAGCAAAGAGGATGCGGAATCAGGAAAGTAGAAAGCGAGCAGGGACTGAGGTAAGAATAAATCCAGGATAATCTGTATCAGCCAAAGGCAGAGAGATTATGTTGGAAAGGAGGGAGATGAATGTCAACTGGGAAGCATGCTCCTGAGAGTCTGAATATGGTATAAATTGAAAAGTGACCGTTGAATTTAGCAATTTGAGGTCCTTTGATGATTGAGATCAGAGCATGTTCAATGCCCTTGTGAAGATGTGAGTCAGATGATAAAAGTATGGAAAGTTAATGAGACAGAAGGAAGTTGAGATGATAGCAGTATAATCTACATTTCCAAGCTATTTTGATGTGAAGAGAATGAAAGAGTGGCTAGAAGATAAGGAGACAATGAGAAATATTTGATTATATACATAATTTTAGAGTACTGATACTTGGGAAGGGCCAAGTTGAAAATGTCTGAAAGAATATGGATAGTCAAAGAGAAAATGCCTATATAGAGCGTAAGTGAGAGGACTAGCCTTTAGAGACACATTTAGTTCCTAATAACAACAGGTAAATGTGAGGATGAGCACACATCCAAATAGGACAGAAAATTTTGTGGAGAGATGTTCTAGGAATCCTTAATCAGTGGTTTCTGTTTTCTCCATAAAATTTAATATAATGTCATCAGGTAAAAGTGGTTGTATTGGTCTTGATAGTGGTGACCAGAGGTATATGAGAAGTTTGACCACAGATGAGAAGAAATGAATAAAACTGCTTTTTCAGAGACTGAACATAAGCTTCCAGGGAGATATTTTAGGGCTTGTAATTTTTACTATCTATTTGGGTTTTGATGTCATGTATTTCGAGTGAAGCAGTCACCTATTTTATGTAAGTTTGTCCTGTAAAGTTCAACCGTTCAGGTGCAAACAAAGAGAAAACAAATATTTGGTTCCATACAGAGTACGGCTTTTGCCAAGATGGAAATTAGTAGATATTTGTAAGGGGGAGATTCTGGTGATGGACCATAAACTCTAATCTGTACAATAAAAGAAGCAGAATGTATTGATGGATTGTGGGTTTATGGCAGAGTTACTGGATTGAAATTTATATTAAATGTTTAACAATGAAATACTTTTAGACAATCTTACTATTCCATACATGGGGATATAGGCTCACCAAATTGACTTTTTAGGACATCAGGGACAAAACTATTTATTATTCAAATGTCTTCCTTCCCTTCTATTTAGATGGGCACCAAAATACAACTTTGATCAAAATACTTAAACAGGTATTAAATATCTCCATCGCAGATTTTTATCCATTGAAATGAGATTGTAAATTCATGAAAGATGTCCAATACTACCTAGTGTGAATGAGTGTGTCATGAATGAGTGTGGAGGTGCTTAAAATTGAAACCAGAAATCGTTTGGGGCTTTTGTTGAAGAGAATGTCAGTCAGCTGAGGTAAAGAGAAAGATGCCACAGAATACTTGGAAACTTAAATATTGCTATCACAGGTTTAGTTTTAAAGATTAGCTTTTTGGTCATAGATTAATATTGAAATTTAATAATATTGCTAAAATAATGTTTGGTTTGGAACAGCCCTACTTAATTTGCCCTTATTCTCTCTCCTTGGATCATTGCTCATGGTCTAATTGCAGCTCCTTTTGCTTCTGACTGTGTGTTCCCATCCATTTTTTCTACAGGCAGATTTCAGCTAAATGTACAATTCTATCTAATGTCATGAGTCTCTAAGATGAGTCTCTTAAATTCAGATTGTGATGACTGAATGAAATCCTTTGTTTCTTGCTTGCTTAGTCTCCCCTCCACACCAAAATTTCTACAAATAATTAGTTTTTTTTTAAACTATTATGCTAATATATTCAAGCTCAGTGAGTTCTAAGGCCCAACTGAAATATTATTTTGGATCTAGGAAAGCATTTATAGCAGGATCTGCTTTCATGTAGGAAGACAGATCATCCTAGTATTGCTAATACTATTAATTAAAATGCTATCAGATATGTAATATTTGAAGGAGACAAATGGAAGGACATTTTTAAATAGTCCCCTAGATTAAGCCTGTTGGGCTCAGTCTTCATAAAGCCAGTCACATGACACATATTTAGAGAAAGAAGATCCAGGAGTGTGGATTTGGTACATATGTCATCCTATAAAATTACTGTCAAAAGGCAAGATGAGAATTACAAGAAAAATGCACCAAAATAATTTCAGAAAACAGTTATCTCTCCCAAGATCCTAGGCAGTAACTATAGAGCTTCCTGGCAGCATAAAGCAGCGGGAGCCAGCTAATGAGGCAAGTCATCCGTTATCATTGCTGTGCTTAGCCTGATTTAGTTATCTGAATCAAAATGACAGATTCAGGAGGAAGGCTCCTGGGAACTTGACTGAAAATGTTATGTTGATGTAACCATGCATTGATCAGTCTAGCAGCTGGCTTCTTAGTCTCCATGCCAACAATAAAAAGAAACAAAAAATAGCAGGTTAAAGGGCATGCTTTAGGAAAACGGATAGTGGGCAAGATATTTTCTTTATAAACAGGC
The DNA here is from genome assembly GCF_028564815.1 of Eubalaena glacialis. Classification (NCBI taxonomy): domain Eukaryota; kingdom Metazoa; phylum Chordata; class Mammalia; order Artiodactyla; family Balaenidae; genus Eubalaena; species Eubalaena glacialis. The sequence goes on from NC_083727.1 coordinate 23,438,781, forward strand.
TGAGTTAAACATTGAAATAAGCTTCATGCCCTGACCAACCTAGGGCTTCTCAACACATAAGAGGTTTTATAAAGTAATTTCAGCTTGTCAGGAACAATTTTCCTCTTTCCCTTTAGGATTACTTATAACTTTAGCTTTTGCAACTATAACCCATGTTATTGGCAGCCTATTAACTTTATTCCAGTGTGAAAACTGCAAGAATTAACTCTTTCTGTCCTTTCCTAATCCTGTGCTATTCTCCAAAGCCAGTAGTAGACAGATGTTTTTAAAGTACATTTGACATGCTAGGCATGGATTTAAGAAGCTTGATAAAAGAGGTACTAAAAATAAGAAAAAGGAAGGATCCAAATTACCTGAGGGGAACACATACTGTTGACAAATAGCTCTGTCTGCTAAACCTCAGTTTGAGAAAGATTTTTGATATTTTTGATCAGTGGGCTAGACAGATTTTTCTTGTCGTGGGCAAACTATCAACATTCCGAAAATAGCATAAAGGGTGCATTAAAAGCCACATATGATGAAGAAAAGATTGCTCTTCTAAAGATAGAATAGCTCATTGCCCAAACCTCATTCAGTCAGTCAAAGATATCAGAATTGAAAGTGGCTTATAAAAGAGAGGTTTGGTTTTTTTTTTTTTTTTTTTTGGACATATGCACATGTTATCATTATAGGACATGAACAGAACCAAGAATAGAGAAACCCACACCCACATTCTTCCATTTGATGTGCCTGGTTTATTTTATGCTAAAGAGTGCAAATATATAAAACATCTTTAACTACTCCCCTCGAGTCATTTAAGTTGATTTGGGCATCACATTAGGATTTAACAATTTTCTAAACTAATCCAATTTAATGCTTTTTTAAAGACATAGCTTTCTTGGTCTTTCAAGCAGCCTTTCTACACCTCTAAAACAAAGTGCCCAGCTGTATAAATGAATGAAATAAGGACGTGCTGGAAGCCAAAATCCTAATTTTAACCACATGCTGGAAAAAAGGAGAATTTATCTGTTTTTTTCAAGTTTTTTCTTCTCTCTTAAATGAGAACTCTCCCTTTGTTGGCGACTTTTCTCTGGACTGCTGATTCAGTATTTAGTCTAGGCTGAGCTTAGTTATAAGCATTAGCAGGCAGTACTTCATCTATTACCACATCTTTCCAGGATACTTGTAGATCCTGACTTCCCAACATCAGTCATAGGTCAGCAATCTTCCAGCTGTCCTCTGAAAACCCCTAAAATTATTCAGACTTTTGGGAAAATACCAGGGCAACAACAGTGGTCTGATCAAAGCCTGAGGTGGTACAAGTAGGACCTGGGGAGGTTATATTCTGCATTCTGCTCCGAGCACAGATTTATTCTGATGGTCTGTGTTGACTGCTGAAGCCCAGCTCCTCAGATGCCAGTTCCATCCACATGCTGTAAGAAAGATCCATGCATCCCTTATTATGCAGATCAGGAAGAAGTGAGAAATCTCATCCTGCTACTGTACATTGGTTAGACTTTTAAAGGCCTGCTCATCTCCTATCAAGCTCATGATGTTTTCCTTGTTCTTCTTTATTTTCTTTTTTTTTCCTCAGTATTTTTAACTTGCTGTTTACCTTCCTGAAACTCTTTTACTCAGATTTTAAAATAAAATTCCCCTACTTTTCCCTTGGAATTCACTGTGACCTAAGGCCTTTCTCAAGCATACTTTATAACATCTATACAATTTTAAAAATATTTATTAAGCATATACTCAGGGAGGGAACTGAGGAATATTGTTTGGTTCCTTGCCCATGAAGAACAATCCATCAAATGAGCTAAGAACCATATATGATAAATTATGATAAGGAAAATATACAATAATGGGAAGAATAAGATAAAAGATATCACAGCTGAGTTCCCCTTGGAGGTTATCAAAACCAGGAAACATCAGTGCAAGGTTCAAAGTAAAGTAAATAAGCTGTGGGGGTAGCTGATTCTCCTTGGAGCATATCACACAATGCAATGAACTTGAGGTCCTGCCAGGAAGCATTCAGTTTCAGGTCCAGGAGCGTCTGCCCCAGCTGTAGTTGGCCAGCTAGCAATGAGGGAAGGCATAAGTACAATGTTGCATACCCAAAGCTCCATGGTAGCCTTCATAGGAATTCTTAATTTTTGACAGATCATCAAATAGTAAAATTCTAAATTTAGATCTCTTCTTGTCTTTGATTTTTATAGGAGAAAGAGGTCTCTGAACCTCAACAATTCCTTTCTTTAGCCTTCCATCATATGATTTCTAAGGGAACACTTCATTTTCTATTTCTTAACACCATCTTCATTTCCCCCATTCTGTTGTCTTCCCTAATTCCTTTCTACACAATCTGTAAAAACAATAACAAAAACAAGCTTTGTCTTTTCTTTCTATGAAAGATTAATAGATTTATTCCTCTTGGAGTTGCCAGTCAATGATAAATTAAAGATCAAGCTGAAAAATTGTTGGAATATACACATTTTGAATTCTAGCTGAAATCTCCACAAATATCAGCAAGTCCAAAACAATCCAAGCCTTCAATAGTTATGATTTCATACAGGGATATTTTATAGAGCCACCTGGTCTCTGCAAGACCAAGATAGCTATGAAGGCTTCATTGTCTTAGGTTCCCAGTAGCTTCATGTTCTTTGTGATAGCTTTTAAAACCATCCTGTATTATCATCACTGCATTTCATCTGCTTTTCTAACCTTGACACTAATGATCTAAACACTATACAGAAAGCACACCACCCAAAACACAAAATAGACTAATCGATACTGGTCAAGTGAAGTTTGAATTCCTATTTAGTTTTTAGATTTATTCTACAGAGAAACAAAGCTATCAAAAACTCAATGAAAAACATTTGGATTTTCAAACATGAACAGGTTAGTTAAAGGACTTCTTATTTATAAAACAAGACAAAAAACAGAACAGGCAAAATAAATGAGGAGCCAGTTTGATTTATAAAGGGTAAGAATACAAGTACATTTCCTGCCAGATGATAAGAAACCTCCAGCAGGATATATGCAAACTGTTAAGGCAGAATATTCCAGATCTGGAGAATAGCTGCCCAGAGTTTCTTTGCCCCTTACCGCCCTTCCTTCCTTCCTTCCTTCCTTCCTTCCTTCCTGTTCTTTCCTTTTTCCTTTTTCTCCCTCTCTCTTTCCCTCCCTCCCTCCTTTCCTTCCTTCCTCCTTTCTTCTCCCTCCCCTCCACCTCTCTCTCTCTCCTTCTCATTCTCGCTCTAACTCTCTTTTTTATTTGTTTCATGCTTTATTAAGAACAATCAGCTGAATCTCTTCTGCTATCGCATTATAGCCAGCCTAGATGAGGACAAAAATATTCCAATGAACACTTGATATACTCAAGCTCAGTTTTAGAGATTCTGGGTTTTCAAATATGATAGTAACTGAAAGAAGTATACGTTCCATCTGAGTTTTTCAAGCTAGAGGTTTTGAGAGAAATCAGAGTAGCCTCTATCCATGTTCCCAGTGCCAAAATTTACAATGATTCAAGACGACTTCCCAGGTGTCACAGTGCTAGACTGAAGTCCAGATGGATTTAGACATATTTTCTACAGATAAGGCATTGGTCAAAGAGAAAAGGGACAGTAATATATGGCACGGGATGGGAAAATTCTGAGAGGGAGAATACTATGGGCACATGTGTTGCTTTAAAGGAAAAACAAATAAAACCTCTTTGACATCCTCAGATCACATATTTTAATCTGAAACAAGTGCCAACAAAGTCATTAAGACTTTTCCAGAGACTTAGAGTGGCTACTATTTTTTAAGTTTTGGTAGTATTCCTGAGAAGAAAGAGCTAGCTTCTTCTATTCAGCATTCCTTCTCCACAGAAGAAAAACCTGAAGTCCTCAATGAAGCAACAGATGATTATAATCTAGGTTTATAGATGCACAGATGTGCTTTAAGCCAATTAGCTATTTTATATTGTCGTAATCTCAAAGGATATCAAATTATTCTACTATACATTTGATTTTTGCACTTAGTAATCTTTACACTTTTTTCTTTCTTTTATAGAACTCTTGTATAGAATACTAACTAAAGAGTTCTTGTAGAACTCTTACCTTAGAGCATCAATAAACCCTAATGTAACAGAGAAGGGCTTATTGAATTAAACAGGAACATAGCTGTTCATTCCCTCTTTTCTATGATTTTGCATGGAGATACTTGAAGTTAAGTCTGAATTTATTCCCTGTCACCTTCTCCAAATGCTAAAAACGGCAATATTCTTTCTGCAAGAATATATTCAGTTGCAACTTGAATCAACATCTAATTTTGTGTATGATTGCTTAAATATACTGCTGCCTTGACCTTTCTTTCTGTATGCTAGCCACTCCTTGTAAAAAAGTAACATTTGTTTTTCTTAAATTGCTCCCGTGCTTGTTAACTCCTCAGATTCAATCTAAGAATTCATGTTTTATATTCAGTATTTTAAGAGGGGAAAGGAAAAACGTCTTGACAGATTATCTTTCCTTGGAGGATTTTGGTTTAAGTCTTTATGCAAAAAGAATACTAGATTAATGATAACTGAAAAGTAAGGAACATTCTTTCTGTCTCTGAGCAGTGAAAATGACATGATAGCATGTTGTGTTATGTAGACTCCTCAAATCCCAGCAGAATTTCAAAGACTTGAAACCAGTAGTATATTGCTTTTCCTACTCCATGAATGTCATTTTAAGTATTCAAGCTTGATGATTCTCTACTGAGAAACACTGTTTTAAAGCTTTCTTTCATCCTCATGGGTGAAAGAACTAAAATACAGCAAAGAGAAAAAAAAAAAACATTTGGGGAAAAATCTAGAGCCCAAATTGTACTGCAATATTATCTATTATATATATATACACTATATTATGTTTTAAAATAAATATTTTACATATTTTTATATTTATATAATTACAAATAAATTTATATATTCAGTCAGAGCCCCAAATATTTTGAAATATTATCTAGCTATTTAAGATAAGTCAACCTCACACAGCAAGCTTAGCTGTTGGTTTTCATCTTATGCAATGAATGTGACCTGTTGATAGTGGCTAGTGGAACACTGAGTTGAGAAGTCATTTAGGGCTTCTCTGTGTTCTGAAAGAAATGGTTTCAAACACCAGTTATCTTTCACTTTCTACCTACCTGTTAAATTACCTTCTGATTATGTTTGTTTTGTTTGCCATCAGGCTTAGACCTTGTGATGGTTAACTTATGTGTAAAATTGGCTAGCTATAGTGCCCAGTTGTTTGATCAAATTCTTGTCTAGATGTTGCTCTAAAGATGCTTTTCAGATGTGATTAACATTTACAATCAGTTGACTTTGAGTAAAGCCCATATTCTCCATAATGTTGGTGGGCCTCATCCAATCAGCTGAAGACCTTAAGAGCAAAGACTGAGGTTTCTGGAGGAAGAATCAATTCTTCCTCAAGACTGAAGCATAGATACACTGCCTAAGTTTCTCACCTGCTCACCTGCCCTGCAGATAGAGTTCAGACCAAAGACTACGACATCAACTCTTACCTGAATTTCTAGTCTGCCAAACCTCCCTACAAATTTCGGACTTACCAACCCCCACAGTCACGTGAGCCAGTTCCTTAAAATCTCTCTCTCACTACATATGTGTATATACATATATATAATATGCATTTAAGTATATTTATATTTATTTTAAATAATAATGTAAATATTTCATGTATAATATAAACATATAACATAAATGTATATATAATACACATATGTATATGTGCATATATATTATATATATAAAATGTGTTTTTATATATAAACTCTCCTATTGATTCTGTTTTTCCACAGAGCTCTGAATACTACAGCCCACTCCCATGAGCTTTGCCATATCAGTTAATCCTAAACCCTTCAGAGATACTCCTCCTTATTTAAAATCACATTCCTTAGAATTACCTGAAAGTCTTATTTTCATCTGATTGCTACCTACCTTTTGATATTTAGCTTCTCATAATCCCAACCTTCATCTTATTCTCTAACATTACTGACCTATTTATGTCTCCCTAAGTAAATCAGGTCACTTTATTCATTCCACCAACCAGGAACTGATTGATATTTATTGGATACTATTTACTTGGCAGTTTGTCTGACCCCAGGAGAACAAGGAAAATCAGAAACAATCTTGATTCCCAAAGAGCTTTAAGACTATTAAGAGTATTCTTTTTCTGGAAATGTTATGGACTAGAGAGCCAGAAAACCTCCTATTACAAAATAACTAAAATGCTACATAAAATGCAACTTAAAGAAAAAACAAAAAACTACATAGCTGAGCTGATGGAGTAAGGAAAATCTCTAAGGCTGCAAAGAGAGAAAAACTAAAAATTAGAGCTGTTAGTAAATGCTAAGATTTTTGCCTGCCTTGGGGAAACTTGCCAGTCACTGTAACTAAGGGACTTGGGAATTAAGGGTTCCACATTCAGGAGAAAAGCCTTGGGCAAATTTGAGGATGTAATCATAATTGAGACCTTCACATGCACCCAGGATATGTGAATAGCGACGTGTTTAGTTAAGGGCTGAACTAAAAAAAAATCTACTCATTAGGAATGGGAGGTGGGAAGGAAGACTTTTTTTCTTGGCCTTGATCTGAACACTAAGGGGAAAAGAAAAAACATATTTGCCAGTCATCTGCAAATATTCTTACTAGGTTTTGGGTTCTCAGTGATAGTGGAACCGTTTAAATGAGATAATAACTTAAGAATCTGTTTCTCTTGCAAATGTCCCAGGATACCTAATGGAAACAAATGTAAAAATATTTCTGGAAGGATGGAATCTAGAGCTCACTGTATTTCCAAAGAAAAAACCCTGAGGAACACAGAGTCTAGCATATAAAACATTAACCAGAGTGAGCAAGAGGTTGAAACAAAATTATTCACGCCAAAATGTCATATACATGTATATTAGATAAAGACTATGTAAAACATATTTAATATGATAAAAATAAAAATAAGATGGTATTGAAATTTTGGGGTAAAAAGCCTATCAAATAGCGAGGAAGATGTAAAAATAACTTTAAACTCTTTAAGAAATGACAAAAACAGAGCAGTCACTGACATTAAAACGTCAATAAATGGTTTAAACAGAAAAATAGACATAGTAAGAGAGAGAATGAGTAAATAAGAAGTTAAAACTGAAAAACTACTAAAATTGCAAACATCAAAGAAAAGTAAATGTAAAAAGAGAGGGGGGTAAGAGACATTGGAAAATGAATAAGATAATACTCTCTATATAATAGGACTTCTGGACTGAAAGAATGTAGATAAGAGAGAATAGCTGGGAATTTATTAGAACTAATGCAAGATATGTACATTCAAATGTCAGAATCTTGCAAAACTATCAGACATGTTGTAGTACAACAACAAAAGAAACATAGCACTTACAAAAATAGAAAAAAGTTGCTTACCAGGAAGCAATTAGATTGACAGCCAATTTCTCAATGCCAACAAAAGGAGGTAAAGGAATAATACATTCAAAGAACTGACAGCCAAATTACCATTTGATGATAAGGGCAAAATAAATGCACCTATAGACAAATAGAAATTTGTAAAATCATTTTGGAAAACTGTTTGGCAATATCTAATAAATCCAAACATAAGCCAACTCTATGACACAACAGTTCCACTCCTAAACATATACTTGACAGAATGTGTTTCTTAAATGTAGTCCCCAAAAGATATATTAAATAATGTTCCTAGCAGCTTTAGATTTAGAGCCAACATTAATTGAACACTGCTTCAAAACTTATAAATTATGGATTGTTATTGTGTTGTAATATTTTATAGATGGAATTTACTTTTCTATAATCCACTCCAAGAATTAATCTCAAAAAGATTAACATATGAAAAAGGTCAGACACAAAAAATATATAGTATATGAATTTGAAAGCATGCAAAATTACTGTTGGTTATTTTTGAGAAGAAAGGAAGTTATTACTGGGAAGAGGAGAGAACATGTTACTTGCAGAGAGATGGAAATATGTGATTTCTTGATCTGCGTGGTGATTACACAATTCAAACTTTATGAGAAATCATCAATTTGCTCACTTTGCATCTATGCACATTTCTTCATTAATTTCTTCATTAATTTCTTCATTAATTTCTTCATTAATTTCAAAAGTTTTACTATAAAAAATGGGGAAAAGATATAAAAAAGCATTTCAGCAACAGCAAAAAACATTGACAAATGCTCAGCCTCTCTGGTGAGAAAAAATATATATTTTATTCAGTGCCAAACAATGTTATGTGTCATTAAAGATTAATGGAAAAGAGAAGACAAGAGGGCTTGAGAGACAAAGTATTTTGTCTGGAGAAGCAGGAAAGCAAAGAGTGGTGAAAATTCATTCTTTTAACAAATGCTTTTTAAGCACTCAGACAACAAGTACTCTTCAATGTGCAGAGGAGGCAACAGCAAATATTCTAAGGCCAGATAGTCCCATTTCCCTGTACGTATCACTCACTCAAGATGATTTATTGAGCCCATATGCCATCTATGTTCTTTATGGTAGATAGTTATCCAAGTGCTCTTCGTGTTAACTTTGTTATCTTCACAGAGCTTTAAAGTAGGTAATACTATAATTGTTTTACAGATGAGGACACTGAGATTCAAACGGATATTCCCCAAATAGGATATTCTCCAAATTAGCTAGTTATCAAGTAGCAAGGACTGAATTTGAATCTATGTCTTACTGGTTGATTTAGTTGCCTTACAGATAATAGATTACTGAATGCTTCTTCTGTGTTACTTATACACTAAGTGTTCTACCTGCCAGTATATTTTATTTTCCTATTCATGTTTTCATCTATACACCTATATGTAATAAAGCTATACATATAGATGTATAATTTTAAAATGAAGAAAGGGATGATAAATAGAATATTTAGAAAAATTATTACTCAGTTACAGGAGAATATCGTTAGGGATGAGAACATAAAAGGTTTCAATGGCCTTGATGCTGTGCTGTTTCTTACGATGTATAACATATAACCAACTTAAAATCTTTTAAAATATGTATATATAAAATAATATATAATATTATATAGTTTAATATTAATTTAGATATTTACATATTTATATATTAACATAATATAGGCTATAAATATTATAAAATATGAAATAAGATTAATTTAGTGATATTTAAAATGAAAACTAGGTTTCAATGATTTATTAGATATGGAGGATGAGAAAAAAATGTGATGTTTAACATTATATAATAACACAGTAGTTTGAGGAAATGGGCAAATACTGTTGCTTTATATTAGACTAGTGGCTCTCAAACTTCAGTGGGCATCAGAATCACCTGAAGTGCTTGCTAAACTACAGCTTGATGGACCCCACCTTAGACTCTATGATCATTTTCTCTAGAGTGGGGCCCCAAATTTTGTATTTCTAACAAGTTTACAGACACTGCTAATGCTGCTGGTCCAGAGACCTCACTTTGGCAAATATATCTTTGTACAGTGGTGAACAGATTTGATGATTTGTTATATAATGTACAGCCTTTGTCTTTATCTAGAAAACCCACACATTTCTTTCTATTATCCACCCAAGTAATCTCTACTCAGATCAAAAGAACCTTCCCTGAGAAGCAGGTCAAGAAGAACCTCTCAGTCTTATATATATATGTCTTCTATCCTCCCTTTGAATAATTCCTGTCTTGTTGAAAAATCTTTCCTCTCTTTTCTTTGCTGATATAATGCTCTCTTAATTTAGTTCTTGCCAGACCTTTTAAATCTCTTTTGGCTCTGCAGTCCCATGAATCCTTGCTTCTTTCATAGAGATTGTTTTTACTCTACAAAAGTTTTTAGGAGCTCTAATCCATTCCCATGGCTGCAATTAGATTTATACTGTATACAGATGAATTCAAAATCTGTATTTACATCCCAATCCCTATCCTGAGCTTCAGACTAGTGAAGTGAATTGCTTTCCAGAGATCAGTATTTAGATACCCACAAATACTTTAACCTCAACATTTTCAAAATGGATTTCTCATTTCCTACATCCCCCCACCACACACCACCATACACAGTCTCTAGCCAACATTCCATGCTCTCAGCATTTCATTTCCCCCCTTAGTAAGTATCATCACAGCTACTCATGCCAGGAACCTGGGCATCATCTGTGACTCTTAATTTCTCTCACTTTACAGCCAATCTATTTCATTTTGATTAATTTACCATTTAAAGAGATCTTAAATCCATCTATTTACTTCATCCTTACCGACAGTTTGCTAGTCCCTGCTCCATCATCTCTTCAAAGAGCCTTCTTACTTTCCTCCTGTCTGATTTTCTTTTAATCCATTACTCGTAATGAGGTTGTCAGACAGAGTGTTCCTGATGTATAAGGGCCTTTAGGAACAACCTGGTATTCAGAGATCACACCTGCTTAAGACTCACGACCAGTTACCTCTTCTTCATATACTTCATTCTCTTACTAAATGTCAGACAGAACATACTCATCTCCACATTCTGGGGTTTTATTGAGATGTATTGAGACATCTTATCTCCAGTTTCAAGTTTCCAAAGGAAAAATGCCAGAAACTCTTCCTAATGCATCTGTCTAAATATAGTTTCTTCTATTTCTCTATCCTCCAGAATCTAGTTATTTGTCATCATAGAATTCATCACAATATTTAAAATTTACTGTGAAATTTAAACATAAACATTTAAATTACATTTAAAAAATAAAAGTCAAATAATATAAACTAATCATATACACATAGAAGTATAATTACTTTCTTAAAATCTTCCTCCACTTCTAGATTATAAATTTCTTGTAGCTAGGAACAATGATTTTTTTCTTTTTGGCTTATCAAAAATCACAAGAATGGGACTTCCCTGGTGGTACAGTGGTTAAGAATCTGCCTGCCAATGCACGGGACATGGGTTCGAGCCCTGGTCCGGGAAGATCCCACGTGCCGTGGAGCAACTAAGCCCGTGTGCCACAACCACTGAGCCTGCGCTCTAGAGCCCGCGAGCCACAACTACTGAGCCCACATGCCACAACTACTGAAGCCCATGCATCTAAAGTCTGTGCTCTGCAACAAGAGAAGCCACCACAATGAGAAGCCCACACACCGCAACAAAGAGTAGCCCCGTTTGTCGCAACTAGAGAAAGTCCGTATGCAGCAACAAAGACCCAACACAGCCAAAAATAAATAAATTAAATAAATAAATAAATAAATAAAATTGCATCCAAAAAAATCCTTTAAAAAAAAAAATCACAAGAATGGTGAGCGAGAGATACACATCTAGGCACTTCAAACTTAAAGTGGAAAACACTAAAGATAAAGAAAATATTTTAAAATATAAAAAAGAGTAAGAAAAAAAATATTTCCACAGAGGAACCAGAAACTGACAATAGAACTATCGATGGCAAGTATAAAAGACAATGGAACAAGATATACAAAATGCTAAGAAAAAGAACTGTCATCCAAGAAGTGTAATCTCAGCTAAAATATCACTTACTAAGGGGAGCATAATACAGTCATTTTTCAGGCAAACAAAAAATTTACCATCATTATAGGCAGCTCTAAAAATGTACATTGGAATGAAGAAATATGATCAGAGTAGCTGGGTCTGAGATACAAAAGGGAATACTGATTTTCTAACAGTAAATTTGTGGTTATATATAAATAATATGACTGTGTAATATTATGGGAATAATGTTTGAATTGTGGAGGTGTTATTTTAATGAAGAACACACTAAATTTGGCACTCTGAGTCAAATAGTTCAAACGTATTTGGTTGAGGAGGAGGGAAGTTGAGCTACAGTATTGCTCTATACATTTTTATCTTAAATATGAGTAAGATAATTTATAAAATAACCATTCGGTTAATAAAAATTGATCTTATAACAAGTAGAGGGATAAAAGCTTAACAAGACAGTCCTAAAGAAAGAAAGAACTGAAAGAAACCAATAGTAAGAAAGAAATATGGGGCATGGGGAGGGTAAGTGGGAGAAATGTGTGAGAGAGAAAATGTAAAAATAGGATGAAACAAATCCAGATATATTCACCAGCATGCCTTTAATAAAATGTCTTCAATAAAGACTAAAGAAGGAGCATAAATTGAGAAATTTGCATATTGGGGTTTGATATAATTTCTCTTAGTCAAATATCAAGCAGACCAAGTGTCAATACATCAGATTTGATATGCATAGTGTCTCTCTCCCTCTCGCTCTCTCTCTCTCTCTCTCTCTCACACACACACACACACACACACAGGGCAATACACATTACTTTTGGTACCCTAGTACATTTAAGAAAATTGATCACATACTAGGACACAAAGCAAGTAACAATACATTCTAAGGAACTGGTAGCAGACATACTGTATTTACTGACCACAACACTGTTAAATATAATAAATAGGAAAAAGAGAAAAGCAGCTTGTACATTTTATACTTTCATAAAATAAAATACACATCTAAATAATTTATGGCTCAAGTTATAATAGAAATAAAAAATACTTTTAATTGATAGATTAAAAACACTACACACCAAAATGTATGCTTTGCAGTTATAGAGATATTTATAAATAAGAGTATAGCCTTCATTAGGAAGGAAGAACAATTAGAAGTGAATGAGCTAGTATCCAACTTAGAATTCCCCAAATAAGGTAAGAAGTAAAGAAAGAGATAACTCACATATCATATGGAAGAAAGGAAATAAGAACAGAAATTAGTGAAGCAAAAATGATATATTAAAGAAAATCAACAACATAAAAATTTGGTTCTCTGGAAAGAAAATTAACATTGAGAAAATTCTCATATAAATAATCACTTTAAAAGATACAAGGCAGAAGATAAATATTGGAAAAATTGTAAAAAGCTTAAAGCACACTTCTATCAAAGAAAAATGAAAGAAATATTGTGAATAGTTTCGTGTCAATACATTACAAAATTAGGTGAAATGAGACAGCTTTGAGAAAATGTAAATCATCAAAATATACTCAAAAAAGTATAATATCAAAATTGTCCTATTACTCTCAAAGAGACAGACTCTGTAGCCTGGATGAGCTTAAATGCAAATTCTTTCAAATTTTCAAGAAGCAAGTATTTTCAGTCTTACATAAAACAAAATACTCTCCAACTTATATTCTGTTACTAACATAACCTTGATACCTAAATCAGACAAGGACACTCATAAATATAGATGAAAATACTTAATCAAATATTAACTTGAATAATATAACTCATATGTATATAACAGTGCATAATGATAAACTGTTTTATTTCAGATAAGCAAGGTTTAACATTAGAAAATTTGTTCATGACAATGAAATTGAGAGACATATGTTACAAATTTAAAAATAGAATTAAAAACCAAATGCTAAGCCAGGAGAAGATATTATAAAAATTAACTGAAAAAGATTTATATTCTTTATGTATTCTCATCTATGAAAAAATAGAAAGACAAGCCAATAGAAAATGTCTCAAAATGCATAAAAATAACTTTCACCAAAAAGAAACAAAAATGTTCCATAAACGTGTATACAGATGTTTAAATATATTATTATTTAAGAAAATTCAAAATAAGGTGAAATACCATTTCATATTCACCACACTGGCAATATTAAAATAAGTGCCTTTTAGGGGAATGTGGATGAGGAGAAAAACCAATTCTCTGTATTATCTTTGAAATTTTTCCCTAAATCTAAACTTATTCCAATATAAAAATTTATTTAAAAAATTAGTATCTAAAACAATTCCTGGTACACAGAAGCATTTGATAAAAGATAACCTGAGGCACATTAATATTTTTCAAGAGTTTATTTGAGCATACATCGAATGGAATCAGGCAGAATCAGACCAAAGCTGGTTAGGAGCCCTCCACCAACAGGAGCTGGGGAAGCGGTTTTTATAGAGAAGACCAGAAGCAAAGTAAGGAAGTTATTTGGTTGACAATAGCTTAAGCAGTTGCCTTATTTGGGAAAGCCTATGTGTCTCTTGTGATTGGCTGCTCTTAAGTTTCCTTTTCTCAGATTCACGTGCATTGAATCTGGGTTAGGATTTGGTTGGCTTAGGTACACTATGGTGGCATTAGGGCCACCTTAGCCTCCTTGTTTAATTACTTTAACACATTCAATAAATATTGTTTCAACAAGAAATGTGCTACTGAAGAGGTGGCATAACATTCACTAACACAAGTCTACATGTAGTATAAATTGGTGCAATCACTCTTAAAAAAATATTATCTAATACTGGCAGACCTTGTTTTATTGCTCTTTGCTTTATTGCAGTTCACAGGTACTGCATTCTTTTTTACAAATTGAAGGTTTGTGGCACCCCTGTGACGAGCAAGTCTATCGGCACCATTTTTCCAACAGCATCTGCTCACTTCATGTCTCTGTGTCACATTTTGCCATTTCTTGAAACCCTTAAAACTTTTTCATTATTATTTTATTCGTTATGGTGATCTGGGATTAGCGATCTTTGATGTTACTGCTAAGACTTGCTGAAGGCTCAGATGATGGTAAGCATTTTTTAGCAATAAAGTATTTTTAAGGCATGTACACTGTTATTTTAGACGTAATGTTATTACACACTTAATAGACTATAGCTTATACATAACTTTTATATGCACTGGAAAACTAGAAATTCATGTGACTTGCTTTATTGGGATATTAGCTTTATCACAGTGGTCTGGAACAGAACCTGCAATATCTCCACGGTATACCTATAAATTTAAACATGTACATACCTTCAGGAGATTACAGTTTCAACTTGGGTGTTTCTTGAAAGTGTGTGTATATGCATACCTCATATTTTATATTTATTCATGTACCTTGAATATATAATATACATGGAATATTATATATTAAATACATCAGAATTCTTAAGAATATATTATAAATCATATATTGTCTTATAAGTGGTAGAATCTACTAATAATTTTTGGTACATTCAAATCAACTATTATATTACATTGAATAATGAACTCCAGGTGCATGTTTTTGCATGCACAAATACCCCAACATTACTCTTCTGAAAAATAAATAAAGGATATAGCCAGTATGAAACCATTATGATAAAATTTTTGAAACAGGCAAAGTGAACAATGTGTTACATAGGGATACATAAAAAGTTGGTAAGCTTATATGAGAAAAACATGGGCATAAATATTTCAGGATATTGGTTATCTAGAGGTGGGGGGTTGGGGTTATACAATCAGCAGAGGCACAGAGTGAAATTTAAAATATCTGGTAATGTCCTATTTCTTAAGCTGTGTGATGGGCACAGAGCACAAGTATTTATTTTGATATAATACACATATACATTCATAAGTATGTATGATATTTTGCACAATAAAGTCATCATATTTAGCAACAATGAGTAATTTTTTTGGTCCCATGCCATATTTGGGATATACTTATATAAAAGATATATTCATAAGTTATCTGAAATTTGAATTTAACTGAGCATCCTGTATTATATATGGTAACCCTATTCACAATGACTATTACGTAAAAATCAACTAGCTGTGATATATTGCTCTTATATCTGGCAACCTGATAAAGTTTTGCATTATTTCTGTTTGTTCCTAAGTTGATTCATTTGACTCCCTTTTGTTTTCCATGTAGATTTATATCGTGAATATCCACCTATTCTTTTCCAAAATTTATGTTTCTAATTTTATTCTTTTTAATACATTGATTATTTCAAGTACAAAATTAGTAGTAATGCTCGTTTGGATCATATTGTCTTTGTTCTTCACTTGAATAGAATTATTTAATTAGTTAATGTTTCACCGACAAGGTAATGTTTCCTTGATGTATAGTGATTAAAGGAAAAGAAGCTGGAAGTAAATGACCTAGGTCAAAATCCTACATCATCCCATATTGTGATGACATAAGCACAGAAGTGGCCAGCATTTTGGAAATATCCTGGAGGTTATACTGGTTAACCTTTTAGAGGTACTGGTTTGAAACTTAGTAGACTTCAAAAGAGGAAACAGAATATGAAAAACAAAGGAAGGAACAAAAAAGGAAACAAATTTGTGGGTTTGATAACTATAACTTCAAACCAACAGTTTAAAAAAATTGTGGTTCAGTTGACCTGTTGTTTTTCCCAGTGACCCTGTAACAAGTGTAAATAAATGGCTCTAACTTCAGAGATCCCTGTTTGTTTTTTCTCTATTTATGTATATTGTAAAGACTGGCACACATACTTTGAAAGATGAGGGAATCTCTTCTCTTAACAGCTTGTTACTTGACTTGGGATTGTTGTGATTCCAACAGCCATGGACAACTGAACCATTCTCCCTGTTACTTTTGGCCACTAAGGAGTAATGTGCAACAGTCCTGGTCATGTGTAGGAATGTGCAGTATTTGTATATAATACATTATTCTTTTAATAGGCAGCTGGCTTTAATTTACTTTATTTAGAATTTTATTTGCATTGAGGCTTATAAATGAGATTGATTTAGAGTTTCCTTTTCCTTTTCTCTTCTTGTTTAGTTTAGTATCAGGGTTTTGGAAAAATATTTTTTAAATTATATTATTTTCCCAGAAGGTACTATGCTATGCATAGTGTAAAAGTTGGAAATATTCTCTTCTTTTGGGGGATGGTTGGGGGGAAGTTCATGTTATGTGTTTGTCCAATATTACAGAGCTCCAAACTATTCAATACTGTTGGGTATTTCTTATTTCAGTTATTTAAAATTGAATGAACCTACAGAAAATAGACATATACACCTACCAAACTTTTTTTTCAATTATTATCTGCAAATGTCATTTTAAATTTGGCATTCTGCTACACTAGGGATATATTAGTAATTCAGAAGCTCCATGAAAATAAAATCTGTAACTACCCTAAGAACAAACGTATTTGAAGTTAGCTGTTACTTCTTAATGTTATCTTCTCTGTGTGTTATACAAATCTCAGTGGACCACTAAACATTTGAGAAGTCGGGTTTTTCTATTTATTCTCTCTTACTGAAACTGAAAGAAAACAAAAGTGACTTTGTGGACTACATTGGGAACTGAAGTTTTAGAAACAAATCTTTAAAAGATTTTATTTAAACTGAATGAATTTTTCTTTTTCTCCTCCCTCCTAACTTTTTCTCTCCAAGCCCATTCCCCAAAATTCTAAAGGACTCATTTATAAAGTTGTAATAGAATATCCCTGGGGTAGTGAAAACTTTTGAAAGCTTCTAAATAAAGAAACAAACCATTTGGACTGAAAAAGAGAGAATGTTTAAATTCTTTCTCTCACTTACATGACCCCTTGAAAGGTTCCCTTTGGAAAAAACAGCAGGATTTGCAAGCTGCAAGAAACAACATTGTGCCCTAAGGGTCAGTAACTTTATTCCATGGATAGAATGTTTCAATTTAATGGGGATTCATTGGCTAGGGGCATTGCCCATTGATAGCCAGCTTGGTGTTCAGTGGCAGATCCTTGGAGTACAAAAAAAACACTCTAAAGAATCATAAACATATGGAATCATTACATCAGGGTTCACTTAAATGTATTTATTTTTCAAGTTGGCAGTGTCCGGTTACCATTGTTACAAATATCAACATTAAATAAAACATTTTTTGTTTTATTTTAATTTTTATCATGGCTTATTCCTTATTTGTATTCTTCCATTTACTTTTATTTTCCATCTACATTATGAACTGTTTCCACTTTTTAAGCCAGTTTTTTACTTTGCTTCTTTATTTTGGCTAAAATATTATTTCTTTAAGGTTTTCTGTAATTTCCTTCCTTCCCCTTCTTATGTCTTGCCATGTAAGTTTTATTTGCTCATTTTCTACAACTTAGGTATATGTTTGGAAAACTTTAATTGGCTGATTTAAATTTCATTGCAAAGCTGTATCTTCTAAACTATCAAATTTTACTTTCTAGTTCAAATTATACAAGATAATGATATACGACATAATTTTAGTAAGAACCAATCTGTTTCATGATTGGCCTAAAACCGCACTTGCTTTTAATTAAAACATTGCAGAAGCTGTTGGAGAATTTACTTAAAAAAATGTTTCTTAAACACATTATTTTCACAGAATTAAAATTTATATTATTCCAGTTTCTGTAACATTCAGGACTCCAGTTTCAAAAACAGTAAAAGAATTCACTGGCTTATTTTTTCCCAGCATTTCTTCACAGGAAAAAAAAAGAAAACACATTATTTTTACAGAATTAAAATTTATATTATTCCAGTTTCTGTATCATTCAGGACTCCAGTTACAAAAATGGTAAAAAAATTTATTGGCTTATTTTTTCCCAGCATTTCTTCACAGGAAAAAAGAAAAAGAAAAAAAAAAAAGAATACTAAAAACTCACATTCCCCTTGATATTTAATTTCCCTTCACATGGATTACCAATAAAAATAGTTCATAAAGACTTATATAAAGAATTATCAACTCATGTAACCAGCATGTTTTAGGTAGCCTAGACATTTTAGCATTTTTAAATCTTAAAAGAATGATACAGGTGGGTGCTTTACAATGTGTATGCAATTATTTGAAATTTAGGCCTCAAAGGATGCCATTACAATAAGACAGAACGCAATGATTTCCAGTCATGATGTGTTTCTAAAATCTTTCCAATTTGATTTAATAAACAATGGTTGGAATGTTTGTAAAAAGATGTTAGTTTTAAAAATCAATTATACAAATGGCCACTTAAAAATTAATCTAGAAAGTGGTAGAATAGGAGGCCCCAGATCCTCCTTTCCCCAAAGGAGACACCAACTCAACAACAATACATGGACCAATTCCTTTTGTGAGAAATTCAGAAACCAGGTAAGAGGCTCCTGTAGCCAAGGCAAGCATGAAACTAGTATTGCCGAAGCCAGTAGGAAAATGTGTGGCACTCATTTGCCATAGCTCCTCCTCCCAGCACAGCACAATCTAGAGGAAACTTCCAGCTCCTGGCTTCTTCCTGGGGAGGGAAAGACAAGACTGAAACATATGCTCAATGTTCAGACTTTTCAGGGGACAGCCTGAGGGACTGATTTCTGTCTTGCCTGAATCTAAACAATGATAAGAAAGGGTGGTGGGTTAGGGGCCACTGAGAACAAAGGCAACTTTGGACTAGCACATACTCACTCACCAAAGTTCCTCCCCCCAGCTTAGCATATAATAAGTGGGAGAAAGTCCCCAACTCCAAGTTTCTCCCTGGAGTGGGAAAGTTGGAGCACATGTTCAAGATGCTGACCAAGAGACTGGTTTCTGCTTCACTGATTTAGAGCAATGATGTGACCCAGCATACTATGGAAGCCTGGGGCCACTGAGAACAAAGAAAGCTGGGCAACTTGTTGCAACTCCAGAGAACCTGTGGTACCACAGACACTAGAGGGAACAACAGATTATGAGCTCCTAGAAAAAAATAAACCAGTAAATCTCTAATTGGGAATTTGCACACACAAGTGCAGAGAAGCTACTCCATTCAAAGAAAAGCTTTGAGAGGCCCCCCCCCCCCCAAGGATCTCTAGCTGTGCTGATTGATGAAAGCCTTTCTTTGTATAAAGCTAGTTTGTGAAGACTGGGAGAGGTGGCTTTTTTTCAAATGCACAGATCTCAACACAAAGTTACAAGGCACATGAAGAAACAGGGAAATATGGCCCGATCAAAGGAACAAAATAAATCTCCAGAAATTGACTCCAAAGAAAGGGAGGTACTGAATTACCTGACAAAGGATTAAAAATAGCTATCATCATAAAGATGCTCACTGAGCTCAGGAAATCTATGCATGATCAAAATGATAGTCACAACCAAAATACAGAAAATGTAAAAAGAACAAAATAGAAATTTTGGAGCTAAAGAATTGAAAAATCCACTAGAGGGTTTCTAGAGCAGATTTGATCAAGCAGACAAAGGAATCAGTGAAATTGAAGACAGGTCATTTGAAATTATCCTGTGGAGGAACAACAACAACAACGACAAGAAAGAATGAAGAAAGCCTAAAGAACTTATGGGACACTCCTTAACCGACAAATTATGGGAGTCCCAGAGGGAGAAGAGAGAGAGTAAAGGGCTAAAAGCTTATGTGAAGAAATAATGTCAGAAAACTTTCCAAATCTAGGGGAGGAATGGACATTTGGATATAAGAAGCCCAATGGAATCCAACTAAGAAGAACCCAAAGAAATCCACACCAAGGCACATTATAATTAAACTCAAATATTAAGACAAAGAACGAATTTTGAAGGAAGCAAGAGAAAAATGACTCATCACATACAATGGAATTCCCATAAGACTATGAGCGGGTTTCTCAGGAGAAAACTTGCAGGTCAAAAGGGAGTGGGATGATATATTCAAAGTGCTGAAAGATAAAAATTACCAACCAAGATACTATATCTGTCAAAATTGTTCTTCAAATATGATGAAGAAATGAAGACTTTCCTAGAAAAACGAAAGCTGAGGAAATTCATCACCAGTAGACCAACCCTATAAGAAATGCTGAAGAGAGTCCTCCAAGTTGAAACAAAAGGTGCTAGACAACAACATGAAAGCACATGAAAGTGTAAATCTTGCTGATAAGATAAATACGTAGAGAAATACAGAACACTGTGATACTGTAATGGTAGTGTGTTAACCACTTCTAATTCTGGTATAGAAGCTAAAAGACAAAAGTATAACTATAACTCTAAAACAAATTAATGGATACACAATGTAAAAAGATGAAATAAGTGACTAATAATATAGAGCACATGTGGGTTGGGGAAGAAGTAAACCAGTATAGTTTTGTATGAAGTTGAAGTTAAATTGTTATCAGGTTAAAACAGATTGTTATAACTATGAGATGTTTTATGTAAGCCACATGGTAATATGTTGAAGAAAATACCTATAGATGATATTTTTAAAAATAAGGAAGGAATCAAAGCATACTACTACAAAAAAATCAACAAAACACAACGAATGAGAGCAAGTAGGAAAATAGGGACAAAGAGCCATAGGACAGATAGAAAACAATTAACAAAATGGAAATAATAAGCTTGTCCCTCTCAGTAACAATTTTAGTGTAAATGGATTGAACTCCTCAGTCATAAGACATAGAGCCACTGACTAGATGGAAAAAAAAAACAAGATCCAACTAATGCTATATACAAAAGACTCGCTTTAAATTTAAGAACATACAGAGGCTGAAATTGAACAGAAAAGTATCCAAAATCAAAGTGTCAGCAGAACCACGCTCCCTTTGAAATCAGTAGGGGGAGAATCCTTCCTTACCTCTTTTTAAAATCTGATGGTTTGTCAGCAGTTTTTGGCATCCTCTGGCTTTTAGATGCATCACTCCAGTCAAATGGCCATCTTCTCCCTCTTTGTATTCACATTGTCTTCCCTCTGTGCCTGTCTATCTCTATGTCCAAAATTCCTTCTTTATAAGGACACTAGTCTTACTTAATTAGGGCCCATAATAATGACCTCATTTTTACTTTGTAAGCAATGTTTTTTAATATGAATCTGTCCCCACTGCTACAAAGACAATAATATCAATAAAGAATTGTCAGGTTCCCTTACCAATCAGCCAAAACCCAATCAGTCATTAATATCTGAATTTCTCACAAGTATCTATATTTTTATTCTCTAATATTTCTTTAGAAAAAGTATTCTCTAAAAGTATTACTTATGAACTTAATAAGAACAAATTACGTTTTACTAATTTTGTTTTTCCTAACATTGCCTCCCTCAATGATTATGCCCTAGGGTTATGATTCTAAAATTTATTAATCAGGCCCCTCCATATTCAATTATCCATCATTCCTGAATTCGTTTGTCATATCTTTCCTCAGCCTTCATCTTCTATACTGAGGTTCTAGTATACACTTTTTCAATTTTGATTTTAAAAAGTTTAAGATTTAAAATGTGAAATCAGAGGATAACCTCCATACTGAAAACAATTATAAAAGACATTGTTTTCCACTCTTTTCATAAACATGCTATTGCGTTTCAGAGTCTTCATCAATGACTAGATTTTGCTTTAGGAATATCCTTTCACAGAATGTGAAATGTACAAAATCAGGCACATGTTACTTTTATCTAAATATTAATTTTTATCCTACTATTTAATTGATAGACTTTCTTGCCTACTCTCTCATTGTACAGTATAAAAATATTCTTTATCAGTTTCCAGTAAAATGTTTTAATAATGACTAATTACTGCATCACTGAAATGTACATTTTGAAATATTTCTATCCTGTTGTATGTTTAGTTTTGTTTCAGGTCAAAATATCTATGATTTAGAGATGGAAAGATGATTAATTAATTTTCCATTTGTTTGGGGACAGGCCACCATTTATAAAGCAAACAGACAAATCACTTCAAACAGAGAGGACACTCAAAAGCAAAGTGGTGTACTTCTTCAATTGATACCCCATGACCTTTCAAGATGAAAGGATAATAATAGTCATTCACTCAGAGAAGAAGGAGAAAAGTTCTGTGTGCTATTTACAGGGTTTAGAGGTCACTTGGTTATGCAGAAAACAAAATACAATGGAAACTGCAGAAAGCACTAGAGAGAGGATTCATGGCTACATATTTTTCTAAGCTTCCTATTCACCACCAGTTTTCATCTTTTAATAAGCCCCTCTGTTCCCCAAACTAAGGCCACATTCTGTTTATTGTGTGGCTGGGGCCCCCCTTACGTTCAGCTGTCTATCTGTGCCCTCTTTAGAGCGCAAGTAATTGGCCTAAATCAAGAGCCAAATGGTATGTCTAACTCATTCAGCGTTCTGGTGATCATATGACAGAGCTTAGAGAATTTGAGGGAGGTCTCAAACAACAAAGCAGGATATTATTTTCAGTGAAATCTTGTGGCTATGTGTACCTCTCTTGCAAGAACAATTAGAGTCTTTGTTTCTCCTATGATCCTAAGAGTCAGCTTGACTGTCTCATTGAAAAAACTCAAAGGCTCTGCCATAGCCTTTCCAAGGCATCATGGATTATATAGAGACCATTCTGTATTCAACCCTTCAAAACATATGTTTAGGAAAAATGAGAGATTTCTCCACTCTACTAGTCAGAATTTATTATATTCCCAAATGAAGTATAACTATGATGGCAAAATCCTGGTTTAAAAGGCATGAAATAGCTAAAATTTAATAAATGTAAGTTTTA
This sequence comes from Eubalaena glacialis, assembly GCF_028564815.1. Taxonomy (NCBI): domain Eukaryota; kingdom Metazoa; phylum Chordata; class Mammalia; order Artiodactyla; family Balaenidae; genus Eubalaena; species Eubalaena glacialis. The sequence goes on from NC_083727.1 coordinate 23,461,858, forward strand.
TCTTAAATCATTCAAAATGCAAATTTTGGAATTGTGAGTTCAGATTTTAACTCATGATTTTATTTGTTCTTAATATGTCCATTATACTTTTTCTATACTAGTTTACCTGCCCATATTTTGAAAATAAATCTGATTTGTATTCAAAGACTTTTTGAAACTACTCAGAACATACTGTTGGGTTTTTCTCAGAGCTGGTGGAACCATATTGTAAAATGTAACAGTAAAACTTTAAAGCTACAGTTGGTTGTGGCATATATAAAGGTATTGATTTCTTTTTTAAAAAGGTAAAATTTAACATATCGTATTTAGTAAGTATCAGGGTTAGAAAGAACCTGTGATTGTCAGCAAGTACTGCTAACTTATGTTACAGATAAATTTTGACAACTTGTTCAAAGTCACAACTGAGGGATCTAGAATCCAATAGTTCTGATTTTTAGCTCAGTATTTTCCCTCATACTTATCCTTTCTCTTGAGCTGGAGAGACATGGTGCTAATTCAGAGTAGAAATTCTTATATTTTCCAAGATTTTATGAAGAGGTTACACATTTCTACCTCCAAGTTAGGTAATCTACCACCATATTCTTGAACCATGGGGAAAAATCACTTCAATGTGCACAAAACCATGAATCAGCAGAGATGGCAAAAGTCAAAGCTTCAGAGTCTCCAGGGCACAGCCTACAGGACCAGTTCAAATCAAAACTATTCAGCACAGGCTTGACGATGGCACTGTAAATTCATGAGACCATTTTTTGTATCATGTCTTTCATTTTGAAACTATAACCACTTCACTTCCTCAGAAACATCTATCAAAAATTGACTACCTTAATAAAATATCCCACAGTTAGATTTTGAAACTTCATTAGTGCATACATTTAATAAACTTGGGAACAAACGCTGTGTTTTATCCTAATGTTCATGACACCAGATCTCCAGGACAAAGAGTAGAAAAAGGAAAGCAGACTTTTTTTTTTTTTTTAACTGTAGATCCACACTAACTCAGGGCTGTTCATGTATATATTAATAAAACTTAGAAGTAATATATTGTAATTGGCCAGAGTTGTAAGAACTTTATGATTGCACATGGAAATCTCTTTTTCTTTCTTTCTTTCTTTTTTTTTTTTCAGTTTATAAGGAAACAAAAATAACAGTCACTGGATCCTGGAATCTTTCATAAATGATAACCTAATGAAATGTATTATTAAATGTAAAATCTAGAAAAATATAGAATAATCTTTTCAAATGCCTTGAATAAGTATCTTAACAATACCTTCCCTGGGCTGAGTTCACTTTTTGTATAAAATGAAAGGACTAGATTAAATCATCTCTGAGTATTAATCCATCCACCTGATCAAACATTATTATTCTATTAAAAATTTGTAAAGTCTATAAGATTACCACCAGTTGTGAAAACTGCTTTGGTTTGTTGTCAAAATATTTATTATAAATGTTAGAAAGTGTTACTGGTTTTTCGGCAGGGTCTGATAAAAGTTTTGAATTCTCTACATCCCAGACTCAGACTTTTCTCTGTAAACACATTTTGTGCAATAAGTATTCAAAAATTAAAGACTATACATTTCAAAATCGTATGTTTAGAGTCCATATATTTATTAGTATGAGACTTTAAAGAAATAATACTTTTTTAAGAGAACTAAAAATATCTAATATTTGAGATAACAGAATCAAATATTTATTCCGTATATCAGGAGTCAGCAAACCGCAGCCTGCAGGCCAAATCAAGCCTGCCATGTGTTTCTTGAAATAAAACTTTATTGGAACACAATAACACTTATGTGTTCACATATTGTCTATGGTTACTTTTAAGCTGTAATATCAGAGTTAAATATTTGCAACAGACACTGTATAGCCGGCAAAATTTGAAATATTTACTATCTGAAATATTTACTCTCTGGCCCTTTACAGAAAAAGATTGCTGAACTTTACCAGATATTATAAACAAAGGGGAAAAAAGACCATGCAATTCAGGTTAGTACTGGAAAATAATGTGAAAAATTATCTATGTTTTAACATCCACTGGAAAAACCAGAACTTGTACATAAAAGAATTAATAGTAGTAATTTAGCTGGAAATTAGTTTTAAGGGACTTGTTTTGAAGTTGTACTTAAACAGCCAGAACAGCCCCTTGGAATTAATGCTCAGTTTTAGGTTTACAGAATTATTGTAAAGATAGTACAGAGAGTTCCTGTATACTTCATACCCAGTTTTCTCTATTATTAACATTAATATGGTACACTTGTCATTTAATGTAATACATTAACGAACCAGTATTAATATACACTTAATATCTAAATTCCCTACTTTATTTAGATTTCTTTAGTTTTTACTCAATGTCCCTTTTCTGTTCTAGGATCCCATTTAGGAAACACATTTAAGAGCCAGATCTCCCCCCTACCCCCTTGGTTATAACTGTTTCTTCCCTTAGGTTTAGAATCCCTTTAGTTGTGACTGTTTCTCAAAGTTTCCTTGCTTTTGATCATCTTGACACTTTTGAGGATTAGTGTCCAGGTCTTTTGTAGAATGTCTTTATATTGGGATTTGTCTTATGTTTTTCCTATGATGAAATTAGTCAAATGTGTTTTGGGGAGGAAGATCACAAAGGTAAAAATATCATATCAAGGATGCCTACTATCAGCAGGACATTATTATTAATGTTAACCTTGATCACCTGGCTTGAAATAGTTTTTCAGGTTTCTCTACTGTAAAGTTACTCTTTTCTCTCTTTTCTTACTGAACTTAGTGGAAGAAATAATTATGCAGTGCCCATATTTAAGGAGTATGAGATTATGCTTCAGCTCTTTGGTAGTAGAATATCTATATAAATTATTTGGTATTCTTCTGCATGGGATATTTGACTATTCTCCCTCATTTGTTTACTTATTCAATAATTGACTTATGTGAGTGTAGACACATGGTCATTTATTTTGTACTTTGGTTTATAAATCAATACTACTTTCTGGACACACTTTGACTATTTTGACATACTTTGGCACACTTGCGTTATTGTATGTATGTTTGTGTGTGTGTGTGTTGAGCACTTTCTAACTCTCTGATACTACAAGATGTTCCAGATTTATCTTGTATATTTCCTTCCCCTGTCCTATCAGGCGTATCTCTGAATAGCTCTGGTTCCTTTTACTGGAGAGTGGTATTAGAAACAAGATATGTATGTTAGGTATCCTTCTTACAAATGAAGTGTCATTGCTTCTAGGCCCTCTAAGCTGACAGAGCACGGTTGATATGTGTACACTAATCTGTGTGTATATACCTATTTATAAGTACTTCTATATGTAACCATCAGTATCTTCAGTAAGCTAAACGTGAGTTCATACTGATACTCTCATCCATTACCACAAGGATCCTTCTCGCCTATACTCCTTCTTCTCTGTAAATTCCCTCTGCAGAAGTGAGAAACCTGACTCCCTCTATTCACCATCTATTTATTTAATTGTTCAATTTGGTACACATATATATTGGTTTCAAAAACGTAAGTCTCCATCCCCATTGGAAGAAACTTTACCAACTAGAGTACAGGGCTTAAGAACATTTTCTTTTGCATTTAGCCTTACAGATTCCACTCATATCCACAGTTATTTAGGACAGCACCTCAATCACCAACCACCCTTGGTAAGACTATTTCATACATTTATAATGTATGTGGAGTCTTTTGTCACATTCTGCATTCTATCCTGGGGTCCCCAGACTTTATCAATTATTTTTTTTTAATTGCATACATTAAGGTTTATTTTGTATGCTATTAAGTTCTGTTGTTTAAAAAATACTTGTGACTTGTATTCACCATTATATTATCATACAAAATAGTATCAGCACCTTAAAAATTTCCCCTGTGCTTGACCTATTCAACCCTCCCCTCTTTCATTCTGTTTTAATGAATAATGCAATGTGATCCAGTAGGTTTATTTTTTGTTCTCTTTCAAATGCAAGATCTTTCATCAATAGACAAATCTATCATTGTAATAAAGTTTGATACATAAAGGAAGAAAAGAAAAACAGAGTTGCATTATCATTGATGCCCTAAAAACACTGACAAACTATGCCAGCCATTCCTGTTACAGCACTAAGAAGGATAGACATAGAGGGAAAACTTCCAGATAGCATAAAGATTAATCATCAGTAACTAAATCTTTATGGAAAAGCAAATATATACAGGTATCAAAAATCATGAGAATCTTGAATAGACAAAATGGACTACTGAGTATTGTTTTAACAGAGTATTGGAATCGATATGGTATTGTCTTGGCTAATTCACTAATCTACAGGAACAGAGGTGAATTTGTAGGTTTTTATCTGGTGAAGAAGCAAGTAATTTCCATTTGGTAGAAGAGATAGACCAGTGGTTGCTGTGTATAGCCCTGCTAGCCATCATAGTTATACTTCATTTGGGATGCAATCATTTTTGCATCTTACCCAGCAATAATTATAATCCTAATATTTCTTTGTTAACTGTTCTTTGAACAAATTGTAATGTCTTACTGGTTCCTTCATTAATTAATGAGTAAGACAATTCTTTTATGAGTTTATTTTATATTTGTTTGAGAGTCTTGATTTTATCTTTTTTGAAAATTGTCCTTTAACGGGGTTAAACTGACTATAAATAAGTAAAATATATCATATTTTTGAAATAAATAGAATTAATAATATGAAAAAGAATGCTTTTTTTAAAAAACCTGGAAAATTATTTTTAAAAATAGCACAGAACCTTCCTCTCAATTTTGCTGTGAACCTAAAAATATTCTAAAAAATTAAACTCCTTAAAAAATGGTACAAATAATATGCATTTTGAAAATTCCCTTTAATCCAATAGTATAACAACAGCTTAACAAACATAAGGAGAAAACCAAAAATCAAACCAAAACAAAAGTAAGCTAACTAATAAGTAAAGACATGGTCAGCAGAATGTGTCTGTGGGTGAGAAATGAGACAGAAACACAAAACACTAACGAGGACCGAAGCTACAGACTTCCTGAGCACTGGGAGAAAGAGGATCGGCTCCTGCATGGTGAAGGGAGATTGGAGGGGGAGCCAGGTTAAACACTGAGGCTGAGGGTTTGAGTGGTGCTACTCTGCTGGTAAAAGGGGACCAAACAAAAGATGTGCAACCTACTGCCAGGTACTGTGCCATTATCAGAAACTCTGGGCCTAGCTTATTTCTACCATAGCCCTAGTAACCCAGGTGACAATAATTCCTAATCAATCTTAAATTCCTGTTTCCACTTAGAAACCCAAAACAAGTAGAGAGGGAAGAGATATACCTGAGGAAGCATGTAGCAGAGCAAGAACAAGAGAAAAAAGCAAGGAAACAGGAAAAGGGAGACGTATCATAAAATCTTTCTGTCTTTTCACCTCCAAATCAAAATTGCAAAATGCACAAAGAAATATAAGGCTGAGAAAGAGAGTCAACAAAATAAAAATAATACATATTGTCACATCTAAGTTAAATTTCTTTTACAGAAAAAAATTGACAAAGAGTTAGTAAAAATATAATGAGGCCTTAGATTTATTTTAAAAATAAATAAATATGAAACAAAAACATCAGAAATGAAACACAATGGAATTTTTAAAAAGACCTTTAGAAATCTCAAAATGAAAAATGTAGTCATTGAAATGAAACATAGAATAGATGATATTGTACACAAAGGTAAATTAGTGATCTCAGAAGATTGAACTAAGAGTGGTTGAGACATGAATTAGAAAAAGAATTAAAAGTACAAAGAATGTAGATTAATAAAAAAACACATTCGTTTAAGAGGTGTTCTAGAAGAAGACATCAGAGAGAATGGGCTAGAAGTGATATTTGATTAAATAGTTGTTGAAAATTCTGCAAAGGCAAGAGATAGATCAATGCGTAGATACAGCACTTTGAATGATTATTGTGACAAATAAAAGTAAATCCACATTTAGAATGATTATAATGAAGCTATATAACATCAACAATAAAAAGATTTTCTTAAAAGATAGCACTAAAAAAATCCCAACTCCCCTTCAAAGAAGGAAAATTACCCATATCACTAGTAATATTTTCAAAATGCTGAAGGAAAATAACTCTGTTGGCAATCAGCAGCCAAATATTTATTCCCAGTAAAACTTTCATTCAAGAGTGAGGACAAGGTGAGTGAGGATGTTTTCAGACCAAAGCTAAGAAAGTTTATCACCCAAAGACCATCATTAAAATCACCAGAAAAGCCTGTGCACCAGTAGCAAGATACAGTGATAGAAGGTATGGATTATAGGCAAAATACTGGCAATAATACTTGATAAAATGTTTTCATAAATTAATGATAGACTGTAAATATATTTAATATTTACACATATGTATATTCTATGAAAGCTAAAGTTAAAATATAAACAACAACAGTATGATGGAGAAAGTTGTTAAGCATGCAAAATTCCCTCTAAATAATTATATTAGACTTATATATATAATTAAGGAAATATACAAATAAATAGAAATAAAATCTTGTTCACAAAGCAGTCAAGGAAAATAAAGGGTTATAGTGTATTTAATCAATCCTGTGGAACATGGGGAAAGAAAAAGAGAAGCACAAAAACAGGATAATAAATATTAAATACAAAATAGTAAGGTAGAAATATGTAAAAAATATCAATAAAAATATTTTAAACGCCTCTGTTAAAACTTTAATCATATTGGTTTTAGAAAATCAGTTCTATGCTACTTCTAAGAGTCATATATAAAGTGAAAGTGAAAATGAGTATTAAAAATAATAGGTACCAAAAAAAAAATAGGTACCAAATAATAGATATCACATGGAGTAAGGTATCTGTTTCTCATAGAAATAGGTTAGTCAAGGAGACAAGCATATTTTGCTCCCAATAGACAATATATGTTCTTTTGAGTGTATATTAAACTAAGTACTAGGTCACAAAAATTTCAACAAATTTCAAAAAATCAATGTCATACAAAATATGTTTTATGACAACAACACAATTAAATAGGGAATGCAATACAAACATAGCCCCCCCCACCCAATCACATGTGTCTGGAAATTTTTAAATATATACTTAAATAACTCAGTGGATAGAGATGAAATCAACATGAAAAGTTTGAAGCTTTCATTAAGCAATTACTTTAAGATAATTGAATGTGTACTCAAAAATTTCAAAATTTCTTGCCTCAAATACATACACAAACAAAAATATTCAGGCCTATTTTTCTTAAAAATTCCAACAGATATTCTAGATTTTTTTCCTCTCTGATTCTGGGAAATAAACAAAGCTATCTGATCCATTTTACAAGGCTAACCTTATAACTAAAACCAAAGACAGTACAGAAAAATAAAATCACAAATCAAACTAACTTACAACTCTCAGATGAAAAATCTGAGATTAAGCAGAAGTAAGTTGAATAACACATCAGGACCAATTACACTTCATCCAGGAATGTTTGGATGTTCAACATTTAAAAAATCTATTAAAATAATATATCATATTGATAAAATAAAGAACATTTTAATGATCATCTTAAAAGATACAATTTCACTTTTGATCAAAACTATTTTTTAAATTTTACAAAAAATAAAAAGAATTTCCTTAATCTAATAAAGGGCATCTTTTAAATTCTACAGCAAATGAAATATTAATTATGAGAGTAGAAACATTCTCACTAAAATCTGGGATAAGAGAATTATGTATATTATGCATGCAACTATTCATCATTCCTGCACAAGTGAAGAAAATATATAAAGAAACACTAAAAATGAAAAGAAGAATAAAGTCAGTTTTTTTTTCACGTCATAATGGTCCACTTAGAAAATGCAAGAGAATGTAAATATATACTATTAGAACTAATGAAAGAGTTTAGTGATGTGCAAGAATTTTTGAAGAAAATTAAAAAAGGGTACTGAAGGATAAATAAAGATCTAAATAGAGAGTTGTACTAAATTCAGATTGGAAGAATTGTTAGTGTGACACATTCTCTCTAAGGTAAAATAGAAATCCAATCCCATTTCAAAACTCATTGCAACAAACTAAGTGCCAGTTGTGATCAAGACAGTTTCGAAGAACAAGGATGAAATGGGGCAATTGCCTGACTTACGGAAAACTATAATAATTACAGTGTTGGTACAGGTGTGGACAAAGTGACTAACAGTGTTGCATAGAGCACCTAGCATATACTAATGTGCCTTTATAAATCAGCAAAGACAGTATGTGACTATTCAGTACATGGACAATTGGCTAATCATAGGAAAAACAAATAAATTTAGACGGTTACCATACATGTTTCTTCTATACTTTCTACAGTGAAATTACAGACATAACTGTCTTTGGAATAAAATAGGAGAATTTATACATGAACCTGGAGTATGAAAATATTTCATATGTATGACAATTTCAACTGCTGTAGATAAATATTAATAAAAGCTACTAATTAGCAGTTTTTAATGAAAAAAATTCAGGAGGATATAAACTGTTTGATGTGTGAAGGTGAGACATGACAATGCGAAGTATTATCATTTATAGATTATTTGATATGATTTAAAACTGGCAATCTTTGGAAGATACTTGATTTAATATCAAGAAGAGTGTTTATGTCAGATTTATACCTGCTCACTATACGGTAACATTTCTACATACAATTATCATAAAAATGACTCATAATTTGACCATAAAAAGTACTACATGCAACATATTAATAAAGTGTTGAAGCTATCCCCTTTGCAACATTAATCTTGATGCTATGTATACTATTACTTCTCAAGGAGAAGAATGTAATTCATCCCTATCATTTTAAATCATATATGAAGTCTTTGATAGAAAGCCTCTTAAAGTCCATGTTAGTTTTATTTCTGCATACTTCATAGTGTAGTATTCTTTTGTCAATTTTTGTCCTTAAAAAATGTAAAAGCAGCACTGTACTCAACTACAAAAAATAAATACTACTGGTCAACAAAACACTATAAATAAATTTTATAGACAAATTACAATTGGTGGAAGATAGTGTAACTAACTGTCAAATTATGTTTATTATGAAACATTTATGAAGAATTCCTACAGATCTATAAGAGAAGAGCTGCTACAACTCAATAATATTGCCAAAAAATCAAAAGGAGAAACAACCTAATTGAAGAAAGGGGAAATATATGAAAATGAGTTTTCATAAAATTGGGAAGTGAAAAAATTATAAAGAAAATGTTTGATATCACTAATACTCAAGAATATGCAAATTAGAAATTTGAGATTTTATTTCACATATATCAAATTGGTAAAATTTTAAATCTTTATAATATCAAGGGTTAACATAGATAGAGAGTAACAAGAACTGTGGTGTCCTTAGGAGTATAAATGGACAAAAACATTTTGAGCAAATAATTTCCAAAAAGAATAAAGCTGATGCATTCCTGTTAAGTAAAGATGGTTCAAAATAGAAACAAAAAAGCTAAAGCAGACTAAATTCTCATCTACAAGAAATGGACAAGTAAATTATGCTGTAGAAATCATTATAGAAAATACTATGCAGAAGTTACAGAATCTGGAGCTACACATATAAAAAAAGGATACATTTCAAAAATATTTTAAAAAGCAAGTTGCTGAATGATATGTGCAGGCATTTTTAAAGTTTAAAAACTTGCAAAATTACCATATTTTGTTTGTGAATACATACATTTATAGCAGTCCATAAAATTATACAAATACATCCAAATGATCCAAATCCTATTCATAAAAGTGGTTGCTTATGAGGAGGGATGTATAAGACAATTAAACAAGAAATATACTTTAAAAATTTAAGTACAATTCAAAAAGAAACATAGCAAAACATTATTATTTTGATGAGGACAAGGAATGTGGATGTGGATGCTTATTTTTAATAACTTTCTGATTATTTGAAATAAGAAATATTAAAATAAATCCCATTGAAGAATACCCTTAATTATTTATTTAACATTTATGGCAAATAATAAATGGATAATAATGCAGAAAACAATTTTGAAAATTAAAATAATGATTTGACAGTTGCCTAGAAGATGTTAATATTTAACATAAACCTACTGTAATGGAAATGATATAAATGATCTTGACCAAGGAACATACAAATAATTTAAAGGAAGGGAGGAAAAATCAGAAAGAAATATAATAATATGTGGTAGTTAAGAAATGATCAAGAGGGCATTTCATAACAATGGGTGAAAGAACAGATTATTGATTATTCTTTATATGTTTTTTTAAACACTTAACTAGCTAATGGAAAGAAAAATAATAGAGCTGTTTTGTATCATATTTAATATGCATTATATATCTTATGCATTAAATGTATATGTGTTTTATTGTATATTGCCAAGAAAATATTCATAGAAAATCCTCAGATCATATTTTAAATCTATTTAACTATCTATAACTTTAATAATAGTTATCTTAATTTTATTTTAAAACACCTAAAATACTAGAAGGAATATCTCAATCTGGAGATGGTAACACAAAGTTGTACATCTATATGGGGCTTGTGTTTGAGATCTGTGTACATTACACACCACATTATGCATTTTATACTGGAAAAACATGGTTACCTCTAAGTAGAGGGTGGCAATCAGGTAGAGAAATTACATAGAATGGTTAGATTTTGAATATACCTTGTTCTTTGTGTTTGATTTTGAAAACACATGAGTATTTTATATATGTAAAGTAAAGATTAAAAAAATTAAAAACAAGATTTTAAGAAATAAAATGAAATAAATGAACTAAAAGGATTGGCCAATGAAATGTATGTGAGCTTAGCCTTTATTTACTGAAAAAGGTAAAAAACTGAAACAAAATAAAGGAGAATGCATGAATGATTTGGTACTGTGCTTCATCAGTTCAAGAATAAGAGAAAACCAGAACCATGAGTGAAAATATCAAAATACTTATGTAAATATTTAAAATATATATAGGATAGGAGATATAAAATCAAAGGAAAAAGAATAAAAATAGGAGAAAATATTAAACATTCTATCACATATAAAAGCCTGAAAACTCCAGTAAATATTGATAGAGATGATTCCCATGATAAGAAATATAAATGGTCAATACACATATCAGAAGATCTCAAATTTAAAGGAGATACTATTGTTAACACATCAGATTGATATAAGAAGGGGGAAAAAAAAAATATATATATATATATACATATATCTCCAGTGTTGCTAAATGTTTCCAGAAACTGGACATTTTACAAATTGTTCATTATTATTTAGTTAAAAAAATATTTGAGGCAACCTGGCACTTTCTATAAATGTTTTTAAAATGACTTTTGACCTCCAAATATTCAACTGGGTACTTATCATGTAGAAATATACATATTTATAGTCAACTATATTCAACATATCCTGTGTCTAATATCAAATATTTAGAAATAACTAAATGTTTAGCAAAATAAGTGTGGCAATATATAAAATAAACTGAAACAATTTTTTAAATTGGGGTAAAACTGTAATGTCTATTAGGAGATTATAGTTGAAATGTTACACCTTGCTGCCATACATATAGGTGAAAAAAATGTTGCAGAGCAGTCTGAAGGGCATTGCTTAGCAAGAGTACTAGGAGTCTGTAATTGCAAGAGACCAAAAATAACTTTGATGAGTTATTCCAAACAGAGACATATTCAAAGTATTATTCCAGCCCAAAGAAATGAAAAACGAATTGCAAATTCAAGTCTCACAAAAGGCAAAGACTCCTGGTAACAGTTACTGTGGGGCCATCATGAATCTTATTTTTATCTGGTCCCTGCTTCTCTCCAAGTACTGGGGTCATGGTCTCAAAGGTTTCGCCATGTCCACCAAGAACTCCAGGGTTGTATGCTTTATACTTTGAAATTAAAGAGGATAATATTATTCTTCTACCAAATCCAGTTCAAACTTTTGGGAAAAAAGCAAACAAAACAAAACTAACAAACAAAACCCAAAAAAACTGTTTGGCCAAGTTGCTTCTAATCAATATAATCAGAGAACTGGAGTGTGCAGTGCTTGATCTCTCTTGGTTTAACTAATCTCAGTGGTGAAAGAGACACAACAAAAATGTAGAGGATTCTGACTCTGTGGCTAGAGTGCAGGGTTTTCTGTTTGTATAATAAGTAGTGAGATACTAAAAAGGTAACCCTAGTAACTTACTATTTAGTCAAGGGAAATAATTGACTCACACTTGAGAGCAGTCTTGATTTAGGATGGGATTCACTGTTAATCTGATTCACTAGCTCAACAGCATTATTAAAGACCCTTCTCATACCATTTCTTCCTTCTGCTGTGTCAGTTTTGCCCTAAGCTGGTTGCAGGATGACTGTCAATATTTTTGAACCTACATTCATTCTCATCCTCATCTAGAGAGAAAGACATCTTCTGGAAGATCTGGCCAGAGAATGAAAAAGCCTCTTTCCCAGACACCCCCATTTTGTTCCCTTTGCATCTCAGGGACAAGTTTGATCACATAACTTTGCTTGAACCGATGACTGTGACTGAGAAATGGGATTGTGTACAATGTTTAGGGCCAGGGATGGTACCATCTTCCCCTGAAAGCTTTTGTGTTACATATGGAGGGAGAGAAACCAGGTAAAAATGACTAGAGAGAGAGAGAGAGAGAGAGAGAGACAGAAGAGAGAATGGGTTCTTAGAAAACAAGCCCAACAACAAATCGTTTGAACCTAATTTGACTTCAGAAAATATAAAGGGCTTTTAAATGGATAGAACTCAGTGACTATAATGAGGAGACTTGATTTTCTTTTTAATGCCTTTAAACACATTCTGTTGGATTTCCTTTCCCCAAGTCTGGAAGATATGTGAGGCAGTTTTTAAAGTTTTTCCACTCACTTTATCTTTTGGAATAATATTTCAGGTATTTAAAAGCCAAATACAAGCAAATCCAAAATCAATCTCTCGTTACATACAAAATTGTTCCCTTTCTTTTCCCTAATCTCCCATTCTCATCCCTGTTTCTACCACCATGATTCTAGTTTATGGCATGTAAGTTTCTTACTCTTCTTGATATATCTTCTCTCCTTTTTGCTTCTAGACAGGGGAAAGCATTCAAGGGCAAGAAGAAACATCTTTTTATTTACCAGATTTTGCTTCTTGGGTTTGTTGATTTTCGTTGTTTGTTTGTTTGTTTTTAGCTCCCAAATTCATTGTTGTGATATATCTGTCATCCCTGGCTCTTTATCTCCTGAGGCATTTTGTTGAATTTTTGGAAAATAACCCTGCCAACATGAAGAAGGTCCCTATGCTCCTCTCCCAATAACTCTCATCATGAGCTGCTTTGGTCCAAGGAGGACGCCAGTAAAAATTTTATATATCAGTTAATATCCATCCGTAGTGAGATGTCAGTTACGTATCTCAACTCTCCATACTATAATACTGTTTTTGTTGTAAGCTCCCCTCTCTTGGATTTTTTGGGAGAAAAAAAACCACACAATTCTCATCCTTTTAGTACTTTCTTCCCCTACAATTGCTTTGAATTGTGTTAATTTTAGCATAATTCTAGTCTCACCAGCATAAATGTTGTTGGCTAAAGTTTGTCGATGAGGTTTACAGTCATTACATAAGTTAGACCTGCATGTACTTTTCTAGACTCACTCTTTAGACTGTTTGGGCTTTTTATCACTAATATCCTCAACTTTGACTCCTGTCTCCAACTCCCATGCAAAATCAGGATTCTATTTTTTGTTTAAAAATCTATGTAGCAGCTTGAATTAGAAGAACAGAAGAGAGGGATTCCATGTTTTTATTAAAAATTTTAAAAATAATTGAAAAGCTGTTTACTTAAAAATATGTTTAAAATAATCTTTTTAAAAGTTCCATGATGAAAATGTGTTATCAAACAGAAGAAATGTAGAATGTGTGTTTTGAAATTATTCTATCTTAAATAACTATTTGTTCTCTAGGGTTTCACAGGAGAATTCACAAAGAGCATTTTTAAAGTTGCCTTTGTGCTCTGAATGATATCTGTAGCCCATCAGCATGCTTTTGTGGAATATATAGATAAGGAACTGACAATACATTTCAACAAGCTTAATTTTGAATTGAGAGTTCCAAAGAAAACGTATATTTAGGCTATTTAATTCTGTTTATTTCTGAGAAGACTCAAATTATATCTTCCTTCTGAAAAGAAATTAATTTCTAAATAAAAAGTTAAAAAGAAGTAATTAAAGTTTAAACTAGTCCTTAAATACCCCAAGCAGACCATCTAAACAGATCTTTTGTTTAAGGAAATATAGATATTATAATTGCTGATTTATACCTGTGCCAAAATGATAATTATATCTGATATTGGTATTGATAGAGTTAAGAATTAACAGCCTGTACTTGTTAAATAATAGTATTTCTACACTTCAGCTGATTCTAGTTCTGAATATAACCTTGAACCTATTTATTTGTCTAATCAAAAAAATCACTTTCTTTAATATGTAAGAATACAGAGATATTCCTATAGAAGGCATTCTTTGTATAATTTATAAAACCTAAAATATCCAATGAAATAAAAAAATAAAAGTTCATATTTGCACTTGAGTGATTACAAATTGGAGACTGTTTTAATTGCTGTTGGACAGGCTTCAGTCTCAGGAGCTCACCTAGACTCCTCTCACGTTTTGTTTTTCTTTTTTTTTTCCTTGTGCTACTGAACAATTCTGGATATAGTGAACATGAAATAGCTCTCTTTACTCTTAAGCTTCACTCTATTTTCAGAAAATATTAGGGTTTCTCATAAACTCAGACTTAATTCTGTGATTATCAAAAGTCAAAACATGTATACACATGGACATGAATTTATCTACACACGTGTCTGTAGAGAAGCACCTTTCCTTTCAAGAAATTATTTAAAGTTTATTCTAATGATAAATCTCTATAAATCTGTATATGCTTCTTATTATCTTGTTTCTAATGACACATGTGAGAGATATATAAGTACTAATTTTAATGTATGGTGATAATTTACTATGATTTCAGTAGTTCATGTAAATATGGACACTTTCTGTGACTAGCGTCTAATCTCTGTAATGAATGCAACAATCTAAGAAATACATGTAAAATTTCATAGCTTCTATATGATTTATTGGATACAAATGTATATATTTAATTGGTTTATGTTGATATACAATAATTTAAAATAAAGAAAATAAAAGAATAAAGAGAGAAAGAGGCAGACACAGAGTGAGACAGGGAGGAAGGGAAAGAGAAAAAGTAAGTTTCAGGTTCCCTAAAGCCATACAATTGTGTATTAATGATAAATCGAATTCTAATTACTGAATTACGTATGCAGAAATTAGAAGCAACACAGTTTTTATCTGAATTAATAAGGGAGATTCCATATAAACCTCTTCCACTTTTTCCTCTCATATATTATTATTATGGAAAAATAAAATAAATGGTAATTTGTCCTGTATCTGTATACACGAGTGGGTGTATGTCTACATATAGTCATTGTGCAATATAGTAATTTTCACAATGTTTTATCTAAAACCAAGAATCATAAGAGTAGCATTTATTAAGAACACATGAAGGGTTATTTTGGTCATCATGACTTGTTTGCTTTCTGCTGGTAATCAGATAAGTGCTGTCACATGGCAGGAAACATTAAACAAATGGTCTGGGTAAGGTTACATACATTTGTGCAGTAACCTTCTGTCTAAGTGAATAGTTAATTGGACACCTATGTGAAACCCTATTGAAAAGTGGCAGTTCCATTAAGCCCTAAGTCAATGAAAACAACAAGAGCCTAATTTGTTTTTATTACTACACAAAAGAAAATTATAGAAACATTTAAAATCTGCAGGAATTCATTGTGGGATATAAATATGCTTACTTGTCTCTCCTTTTTGTTTCTCGGGCTGTAGTCTATGCTCTTCAGAGAGGCTTTTTAATATTCCGGATTGGTGTTTTTGCAAGGTGAGAGTTAAGGCAAAATATTTGGAAAGCTGAATTCCCACTCTAGTGACTGCTGGGACCAAAGAAACTGTTCTTTTCATAATTTCAGTCATAAATCTTTCACTTACTGAATATTGCTGAGGGCATAGGACCCAGTAGAAGAACCCAGGGCAAAAGGAGTTCAAGAACCTCTAGTTTTCTGTTGCCCTTTCTCTCCTAACCTCTGCCCGCTCCATTTCCATATTTGGAATCTTTGAAAATGGAGCTAAATTGAAGCTTACTGAAAATGCTAGAATATAAATAGGATGCTGCTATTTATTCCAATTTGGACGTTCTATAGCAATAGGCAAAATAATTTGATCATTTTAAGAGAAGACATGTTATGCAGAAGATCATAGCCTATTAAACTGGACACATGGATTCAAACTTGCCACCAGAGAGCTGGCTCTTTCATCTACAAAATGGAGATAATAATAATATCTGCCTCATGAAGTTGTCCTGTAGATTAAATGAATTCATTTATGTAAAGTGCTTAAAAGAGTACCTGGCCATTATAAACTCTAATAGTTTGCTATTTATTATTACTTGAATTGATTAGATAAACTCTCTGACTATAAGTTCAACCATTTATCAGTATACACAGATGTTTTTTCTAATATGAACATTTTAGTCAGGCTAAGATAAAGAACTGTAAAATTAGCTATTTAGATCAACAATATTCCTCTCAATAGAAAGATTTTAAAATTATTTTAACTTATCAGGCTATTCCAAATAAAGTAGCAACTTTGTGGTTAGAGATACTGCCTAATATATAAGTATTCTAAAATTCATGTATGCAAATAGAAAAATAGCCAAGAATGCTAAACAGTCCCATCATGTCTTCTTGTCTTATTGCAGCTAAAGCCAGTAAATACTGAGTATGTGTAGGAAAATTGATTAGAAATTGTGGGGGATTAAAAATATCAGACATGGTCCTTGTCTTCATAAGTTCACAAAAGGATGGAGGGAGAGACTAGAGAACAAAAGAATGCAGATCTAGTTCAGAAAAGTGAGAAATGGTTTACTAGTGGCTAAAGGTTTTAATGGTTGAATAGACGAAAGAGAAATGAATTCTGACTTACTATCGAGAGCAGCAATTTCACATTTATTGAGTATTTGGCCCTTTGCCTATTAGGACCATGATCCGTGATTCATGGCTGCTGCATCGCGTGGTGCTTTAAAATATCAAGAACAGCTCAACACTGTATATTTGTAAGATTCAATAAGTTAATGCATTTAGTAAGCATTCGTAGGTTAATCATAACCAATAGCCCTTCTACACAGCACAGAGAAAACTGAAAATGAATACAAAGCAAATATACAGTTTAGATGTATAATATGTATTATTTAGCACAGTTCAGACAGATAGCACATACATAAACACATGCACACTAAGAAATTATTCTCCATTTTGTTTTAAAATCTTATTTGCTGGTCAAGAACTGTTGTAAGTGGAAAACAAAGTAGACCAGCAATAGCTAGGTAAGTAAAGTGAAAAGATGTCTAGGTCATTGCTAATAAACTACTACATAACATACATAAATTAAAACGTTTATTGCTGTGGTTTTAGTTTTAATTCAACCATTAAGGGAACCTGCACTCAGTATCTGATAGAAGGTATGTGTCTTCCTCTCCATGAAAACAGGAAGAGATTTATTTTTGGCTAGGGAAAGGATTATCAATTGTTTTATGTACATCAGCAGCATTATGGTGATTTAAATGTCCTTGTCTTTCTGCTTTTCCACAAGATAAGAGATATATTAGCAAGTAGGAGTAAATGGGAGGGAAATTCTTATAGGAAAATAGCTACTTGAAAGTGCTAAGAAAGCAATTAAACACCTGCCTGATTGAGTGGGAAGCAAATGGGTCTCTCCCACTAGGATTACAGAGGAGTGAGGAGATGCAAGAGAGACTTGGAATAAAAGTGATTATGCAGAAGACTGGAAGACACAAAAAGGGAAATTCTGAAGTCCCTGGAAGTGGCATGGAAGAGAAGAATCCTCGAAGTACCATAAGGGTAGGAAGGCAGTATTCAAACACAGGGAAACCAGCTGAGCATGAATGCCAGGGTGTAAGTAGGTGAATCCAGAACTTTGAAGGACTGAGTTAATTTGAGTGACACTAATGAAGAGAAAACACCAGTGTCAGTTTTTCTACCAGGGCAGAGTCTATTTTTGCCCTTGATTTTATACTTGGTGATATTTGCAAATAGGTAAAGCTTGAAAGTATGCATTTACTTGCCGGAAAAAATAAAAGAATATCCAGAAAACACAGCATATGCTTCCAAATTTCCTGGCAAGGAGCCACATTTTTCATCTGTTTTAAGTTAGAAAGAAGATTAACAGATAAGATTTTTTTTTAAAAAAATAGGTATAATTTAACAAGCAGCTCCAGAGTAAATTGATGGAAATCTTGAAATAACAAGGGTGCCTTAGGAAGATCTCTTTCACTGAAGCCTGAGCAGAAAAACTGCATGCCCTATTACTTTAAACAGTGAATAATAATAGTAATTCAAAGGAACTGGATAAAGTCATAAGCCATTGTCTTTCAGCCCAAATCTATCATCTGGATTCTACTGTGAGATGTTGGAGAAGAGACTCTGCAAACTAGATTTCTCCTTTACCTCTTGCCTACCTGCCAATAAGAGACCAGAAGGCAAGATGAGGGGGGCAACTTTACTCTTTTCCTGTTTTGAGCTCCTGTAGGCATTGCCCTAACACAAGCACTTCCTCCTGTCAGCAGCATTCAGATCTAACATTTGGTGCTAGAAAACTTTCAGAACCTTTCTCACCATAGACCCTCAGAAGTTCCAGTGCCAGAGAGGCAGCCTCTATTCTCAGCGATCTGGACCTCAACCCTGAAGGAACCTGTGTTCATGTTCTAGGTTCTTGAAAGAGCAACATTTTCCTTTATATTCCACTCTTAGTGGTTCAACTGCTTCCTGCAGCTATAATCTGTGTTACCTCAGGACCCTCTTCTTGATTTTTTGGTCTTCTTACATTTGTTTAACCAGTTCTTTATATTAAATTCCTTCTGTTAAATTAACTAGTGGAGGTATTTCTGCTTACTTGTGGGAAAAATTGATAAATAACATTAAATTTTTTTGGAAAACTTCAGAGTCAAGAATCTGATATAAGAAAAGTAGAAAATACCTATGAAAAGGTCAGTAAAGTGCCATATTTTCAAACAATAAAGATTTTAGATCTAGAGTATTAGAAAAAGCTATGTATTTTTTTCATATTCCTTGTTTGTGCTTAATCAGTGGAATGGCATTTCTACACTGAGGAAAGCCAAATTTCCAAAAGCCTGTTAAAGGCTTTCAAGATTCATTTATTTTAGTTATTATACTTCCAAGCTGTGAGCTCATTTCTCAAATAAGAAGACTCAATAGATGTCATTGTTGAGGGGATTTAAAATTCATCCCAAAATTTATGACTCTCACTTCAAGGATGAAAGATGACTTCTAAAGCCAAAGTGACAGAAAAAAAATACTTGTTTAGGAAAGAATCAAATCAGATTGAAAAGAAAGCTTACATTCTTTGTAACACTTACCTCCACAGAACACAGTATATTTATATATCACTAGAATTTTTCTAATTTGCGTTCACTGTTCTATTTGAACACTGCACATAATTTTTCTACTTCTAATGGCACCTGTATTTTCATACTATCCTTCATTCAGTCTAATAAATATTATTAGCTTTTTTAAAGTAAATTTTCTGATAACTAAAATGTTCAAATATGTATTAATTGTATCTAAAGAATACAAAGTTGTTACCATACATCCATCTTTTTTTGTTTTTTAATACAATTTCTCTGAATTATTTAAAGAGTACAATGATTAGGGAATGTAATCAAGGTCATTCATTCTTTTTTTTGATTAATTTTTATTGGAGTATAGTTGCTTTACAATGTTGTGTTAGTTTCTACTGTACAGCAAAGTGAATCAGCTATACATATACATATATCCCCTCTTTTTTGGATTTCTGTCCCATTTAGGTCACCACAGAGCACTGAGTAGAGTTCCCTGAGCTATACATTAGGTTCTCATTAGTTATCTATTTTATACATAGTATCAATAGTGTATATGTGTCAATCCCAATCTCTCAATTCATCCCAAGGAAACCATAAACAAGATGAAAAGACAACCCTCATAATGGGAGAAAATATTTGCAAACGAAGCAACTGACAGAGGATTAATCTCCAAAATATACAAACAGCTCAGGCAGCTCAATATCAAAAAAACAAACAACCCAATCCAAAAATGGGCAGAAGACCTAAATAGACATTTCTGCAAAGAAGATATACAGATTGCCAACAAACACGTGAAAGGGTGCTCAACATCACTAATCATTAGAGAAATGCAAATCAAAACCACAATGAGGTATCACCTCACACCTTTCAGAATGGCCATCATCAAAAAATCTACAAACAATAAATGCTGGAGAGGGTGTGGAGAAAAGGGAACCCTCTTGCACTGTTGGTGGGAATGTAAATTGATACAGGCACTATGGAGAACAGTATGGAGGTTCCTTAAAAACTAAAAATAGAACTACCATATGACCCAGCAATCCCACTCCTGCACATATACCCAGAGAAAGCCATAATTCAAAAAGACACATACACCCCAATGTTCATTACAGCACTATTTACAATAAATGTCCATCAACAGACGAATGGATAAAGAAGATGTGGTACATATATACAATGGAATATTACTCAGCCATAAAAAGGAATGAAATTGGGTTACTTGTAGAGACGTGGATGGACCTAGAGACTGTCATACAGAGTGAAGTAAGTCAGAAAGAGAAAAACAAATATCATATATTAACACGTATATGTGGAATCTAGAAAAATGGTATAGATGATCTTATTTGCAAAACAGAAATAGAGACACAGAAGTAGAGAACAAACGTATGGACACCAAGGGGGAAAGGCGGTGTGGGATTGTGAAAATGACTATACTACCCATAGCAATCTACAGATTCAATACAACCCCTATCAAATTACCAATGGCATTTTTCACAGAACTAGAACAGAAAATTTTTACAATTTGTATGGAAACACAAAAGACCCTGAATAGCCAAAGCAATCTTGAGAAAGAAAAATGGAGCTGGAGGAATCAGGCTCCCTGACTTCAGACTATACTACAAAGCTACAGTAATCAAGTCAGTATGATACTGGCACAAAAACAGAAATATAGACCAGTGGAATATAATAGAAAGCACAGAGATAAACCCACGCACATATGGTCATCCAATCTATGACAAAGGAGACAAGAATATACAATGGAGAAAAGACAGCCTCTTCAATAAGGGGTGTGAGGAAAACTGGACAGCTACATGTAAAAGAATGAAGTTAGAACACTCCCTAACACCATACACAAAAATAAACTCAAAATGGATTAAAGACCTGAATATAAGGCCAGACAGTATAAAACTCTTAGAGGAAAACATAGGCAGAACACACTTTGACATAAATTGCAGAAGGATGTTTTTTGAACCACCTCCTAGAGTAATGGAAATAAAAACAAATATTAACAAATGGGACCTAATTAAACTTAAAAGGTCATTCATTCTTAAGACAATCATAATATTGGAATTAGAATGACTGCTTTCATTTGAGGAAATCAATATCAGCATTATCTATAGCATAATTAATAGTCGTAGGCTTACTTCAAATGAATCTATATCCCTAACTATTTAACTATTTCTCAAGCATACCTTTTAGAAACTTATTTTTTTGTTACTGACAGTACAACATTTTGAAACAAATGTCATCATTTTACCCACAGAGCACCAACACTTCTATGATGCATGGCTCTATGAACTTGAATCTACTCTTCTTGGCAGCTGAGTGGAAATAATTTTATTATATATTACAAAGTTATTCCTCAGAGCTCATAAGACAAAGGGCAGAAGATTTTTCTACCCATCTTTTCTTTTATATCTTTCAATTTTCTACATTTCTACTATGATTATGATGATCAAATCTTCCATAAAGAATAAAATGATTCTTAAACCTTCTAAATAAAATCTGAAAAATTAACAATGCCTTAAAAACTCTCACTTCTTCCACATTATTTGTTTTTCCCAATTCTTCTTACATGCTTTTTATTGCAGCCTACTCCTGAAACATATTTTCAGTAAAATGTATTTTTTGTACTATGAAATTGATTTTTAAAACTGTGCATTTAAAAGAAGACTAATTAAATACACCAAAATGTTAATGATGACTCTTCTTTCTTGTTGATTTTTTTGGCCTTTTCTCATTCTTTTGTTTTCTAAGTTCTCTATATTAAATATGTATTACAGTTATTATCATGAAAATTCAATTAATTAAAATGAATCTATCTCATCACTATAATGCTCATCTTGTATAATTGAATTATCTTGAATAATTTTCTATTCCCTACTATTTTAAACATTTTTTTCCTTAAAAGGTTATATTCTACTTATCTCTTTTACTTCTTGTCCTCTGATACAGGCACTAAGAGTGGATTATTGCATACTGTAGTAAGAATTCTGCAAGGGGCATTATCATGGTCACCACATAGTTAACATATTAATAGTTTCTCTCCTTAAATCTAAGGTCAATTTCATTAATTCAAATTTGGTTGACCCTTTTTATGGTTTTTATTATAGTTTTTGTTTCCATTGATATAAATAGCCTACATTCTCTGTCTTATTCAAATTCAACCTATCCTTATAGGCCAGTTTCAAGGTCCTAGAAGACTTGCATTCACATCTGATGTAAGAGTTTATATTGCAACACATGTAATGCAACACAATATTGTGTTGTTTTGTGCTATTATTAACAACAATTAAATTGGTAATAAAAATAATACTTTTACACTGTTTTGTAGTTTATTACTATTTCATGTCAAAACAAAAGCCCTAAGAAACTTGAACCAAAAAGGAAACAGCTTGAATTGACCCTATGAAGGAAGTTTGAGCTCAGATAGGTTAAGTTATTTTACAAAGTCCACCAGTTACATAACATCATAATTATGTATGGTTTATTATTATAGAACTCCAGCTCAAGTGCAATTATATTGACTCTTCCTGACTGTAGGAAGGTTTGCCTTCATTATGGAATGAAAAGGCAACAAATATCCATAATGTTGTGACAGTATCTGAAATTATTTCCCATCATTTCTGTGAACTTTCAGAAAGAAAAAGTAATACCAGCAAAAAGCTGTCATTGTTAATATTGACCTTTCACCACATACACATTACTTTTCCGAGTTCCAAACTTAAGTTAGGCCCAGAATTATAATTTATATTTTATGTGTCTCCACTGTATCAGGTAAGATAGTATTATTCTATTCCATAATACGGTATAGGAAAATCTAGAATGATGCCTGGAATACAGTTATGTACTTAAAAGTATTTGGTAAACCAGTAAATCTATGGAATGAATATGTGGACTAAAGTACAGTTTCTGTAGTTTTCCATAATGTTTGATAAGTTGATTTATAGATAGCCCATTACTGCACAATTTCTTGTGATTGAATAGATTTATAAAATATTTTTAAATATGAAAGATACAGAAGGATTAGGTTTAATATTTTATCATTAAATCTTACTTGTAGTTGATTTGTGGTCAGAAATTTTAGGTGACATATGTGGTATTTCTTTTTGCAAATTACACCTTCTTTGACATTAAATGATATTTTCCTTTAGTTTATGCACATAAGTGTACATTCCACATAGATTATTATTTTAATGTTTCCTGATCTATAAAATTTCCATTTCAGAAACTATTTTGGTATATTTATTTAGTTTTTTAGACACTTTCACATTTAACTTAATCTTGAAAGTAAATAGCATCAGTGTTAACTGCAAGCCAATTTATATTTTTCTGAAATACAGAATTTCAGCTTGTTAAAATGTACATTTTCAAGTATAATTCATTTTTGTTATTACTGTTTTCAAAAATGGGTAAGTCTAAGCCTTTACATGCCTGTTGTTGTCATAGAGGAATGACAACTTGGTGAAATATACAATTCTAGAATCACAATTTCCCTTTCAATACTTCTTAAATAGTTCTTCATTTTAAGCTTTAAGATAGCAGGTTTAAGGCCAGACTGCTTTTTATCCTTTACTGGTAACTTTCCTCCTATCTCTTGTGATTATAACTTGTTTCTTAATATTAGAATTCAAAATTTTACCTTTGGTAAATAAAATGGGCGTCTTTCTTTACTTTTGCCTAAAATGTGGTACTTCAAAAAAATTGACCCGTCCTAACTGAAGGAAGACTTGCCTTCCTTTTGGAACAAAAGGTAACAAGTCTGGTAACAAGTCTCTATAATATTGTGACAGTATCTGAAAATCTAAAAAATAATTAGAGATGTCTCTTCTAAAGCCTAGAACGTTTAATGTTTCTTTGTTTTTTTTTAATGGTCTAGACAGTTTTATTTTCCTTCTCAGTAATAGAAAAATACTTTCTTTAAGTATCAGTTCTCTCCCCTTGATATCTGTTATTTTTACTTTCATTGTTTTCACCTTAATATCATTTTTCTCTGCATTTTGAGTGACATTTGGTTTGATTTTCTAATATACCACTCTGCCTTTTCCAACATTATTGTCTATGAGGATGGTTTTAATTATGTCTCATATTTTAGTGTTTTTGCTGCTTATTTTTCCACTATTTCACTTTTCATGGTAGACTCTTCTTTCTATTTTTTTCTTTTTTAATTCATAATGGGACAGTATTCATTCTAAGATTGTTTGCTGTGTTTGCTTTGTTTTTCCCCTATTTACTCATTGTTGAAAAGGGAAAAGCTTTATGTGAACTTCAGATTTTCCAAACAAATATTAACTTACATTGATCCTAATCATTTGTCTTCATTGTTGCTGATATATCTCTTTCCTATCAACAACAACAACAATAACAACAAAACCCAGAATATTATAGTGAGGAGGCTACAGCCCATTTTAGATCTAATAGCAGCATTAAATCTCTTCATCTGTATTGTTCTGTGTTTTGGTTTTCCTATAGCTTAATTTCTACTTAACTTACTAATTTAAGGGTACGTGGAAACTGGAATCAATATCAGATATTTCACCATTCTCCCAGTCTATTTCCTTATGGCTAGTTATTTTTGAAACTTTCCCTCTTTGAATGGAGGGAGAAAGAATGAATGGATACTTACCTTTCACCACACGTGTATAGGTGAAAAGCAGGAATGAATGGCCAGGGTTTGGTTATTAAAGACTGAAAGTCTTTCAGCCAGGAAAGCAAGGTAGAATGTATTGAATGCCTTTTGTCTTCTTTCTGTATGACAGGTCTATTTTGTTTCACATGAAAATCCATGAGTAGGTCACAGTTTGTATCGCAAAATTTAATCTCATGGAATTTAAACCCCCCAGGACAGTCCTACTCTATTCTGGTGATGGGCTGTGGCAGTCTTTGTTTGAGGTAAATATGTGGGAACCCAGCTCTCTTTTTGTATTTTTAAGCATTTTGGTTAGAACTTAAGAGAAGTTTTATCAGACTGTCTGCTAGGTATCAATTTAAACTGAGCTCTGAATATTGCTTTTTAAATGTGAAGCCTAATAAAAATAGAAGTTCCATTTTCAATATTAAGGATAACTATTTTAAATGTTAATACAAAAACATTTAGTAGAATTTTCCTCACAAATCACAGGAGTATAATATAGTGAATCCATTGTATTATTTGATCTAGATATCTCTTTTACTTAGATCAGCTTTTCAGAGGTAATGAATAAGCTTATCATTGTGTCTCATCTTCCCCATAATCTTCTATGGGACTGAGTAAGAGGCTTGAGAGAAATATGCTACGGTTGAAGGAATAAATTGACTTTTTGTTGCAATAGTGTTATTAATTAATTCTACATGAAATCCTCTTTGCTTTGCTTTTTAGAATATTTAAATAATAGTACATAGCACATCCAATAGTTTTTCTTTTGTTCAACAAAATTTATAAATAATATTACAGTCTATTTGATTAAGTCCTATATTTAAGTGTTGTTGTGCTTAGAACTGCCAACAGCAAATGAAACTGACTTCATGCCTATCGGAAGGCTCCCTCCCCCCCTTTCTAAGGCAATGACAATTACAAGCCGCTGGTCTGAGACCCTGCAAAAACAACCTTTTATAAATCCTTTAAGATACATAAATGATTATATGATTTAACAATAATTTTTCAGGCTTTTGGAAAATATAATAAAAACCAAGTCAAACAAAGAAATACAAAACGAAACAAAAAATACAGTTCCTAGGAAATAAAGAGCCACAACCAAGATTTATTTATATCTAACCAACAAGTTTTTATTGCACTCTTACTATTTTATGAAAGATTAGAATTTTAAATACAGCATAGTGTTACTTGTCCACATAAAGAGATGTGGAACACCTGACTAAATTATTAAGAAGAATATTTAATACAGTTCTGAATCTAGAGGATATAACATTATTAAAATATTTAATCTACATCTTTAGATGAAATGATAATGGCAGAACTTTATGCATGCACAAAATGCAAAATAGTGACTTTTCTTCAAACCCCTGGTTAACAGAAATGGCGGTGTACAAAATGAATAGGACTGAAACAGTGATAATCTTCATTTTTGTTCTTTTGTTCTTTTAAAACTGTTTGGTAACCAGGCTGGGGAGTGGGTACTTCTCAAGTGAAGAATGAAGTAGGTGACTTATGTTTAGTGTTGCTGTTTTAATTGCCTTTTCCAATTAACCCCTTTTCCACTTACATCTTGCTGTCAGGATGATTGTGTCCCATTCATTGTCATTGACTAGCTCATTACCACCTAGCCACTATTTTTGTCTATGAAGTCTTAGGATCCCTTTCTTACTGAAAATTTGTTTTTATAAAAACAGGGAGATTTTGGAATGACCACAAAGGAATGATGGTAGCCACCAGAGACTGTAAGAAACAAGGAACTGATTCTCCCCTAGAGCCTCTGGTAGAAGAGCATTTTTGCCATTCCCTTGATTTTAGCTCAGTGACACGGATTTGCACTAATGTCACCCATGTCTCTGAAAGTAATTATTCCAAATATGTTTAAGTAGGGCTTAATGTAGAAAAGGGAGATGTGTGACCAGTGAGTGGTCTAGTTGTCATTCATACAATATAAAGGAATCATTTAAAAATCCCACTTACCTTACAAGAAACATTATAATGATATTAACAGAAAGAGCAATGTCTTTCGAGATTAGATTTTAAATTATTTCTCAGTGAAGTAAATCTAATTTTTATGCTTCTAAGATTCGTTTTGGTTTTGTAACTCACTGCAGCATAAACACAATGAGGACAAGCACATGCTCTGTTTGGTGTACTGACGTGTCTACATCAACACCCAACAAAGCTTGTCACATAGAAGCAAATTTGTAAATACTTGTTAAAGAAACAAATAAGTCATATCTACAAAATTTAATTTTATGTATTTATGACACTTTAAAATACTTTAAAAATAAAATGTTCTCTCTATA
Organism: Eubalaena glacialis; assembly: GCF_028564815.1. Lineage (NCBI taxonomy): Eukaryota > Metazoa > Chordata > Mammalia > Artiodactyla > Balaenidae > Eubalaena > Eubalaena glacialis. The sequence goes on from NC_083727.1 coordinate 23,489,247, forward strand.
TTCTAAGTAAGAGGAATCCCTCTTAGCTTTTCCTTTAGATTTTACAACACAAATAAAATTACTTATTGATGTATATACTTATAAAGCATAATATAACTTTCTGCTAATTTGTGAAATATCAATTCATGAACTATTACCACCTATTTTACTCCATGAGTGCTTATGTAAATTGCTTTTAAAACAAACTAGGCTATTTAAGTTTGAGTGATAACCATGGTTTTAATATGTATCAACTTTTTGTTAACTCATCACTTTTAATATATGCATACTTCGTAGTTAACTGTAAATGAAGAGGGCTGATGTTTTTCCTTCTTAGTCTTAAAATTCTTTAATAAAGGGGGGACCTTCAAGATGGCGGAGGAGTAAGACGTAGAGATCACCTTCCTCCCCACAAATACATCAAAAATACATCTACATGTGGAACAACTCCTACAGAACACCTACTGAACGCTGGCAGAAGATCACAGACTTCCAAAAAGGCAAGAAACTCCCCACGTACCTGGGTAGGGCAAAAGAAAAAAGAAAAAACAGAGACAAAAGAATAGGGACGGGACCTGCACCTCTGGGAGGGAGCTGTGAAGGAGGAAAACTTACCACACACTAGGAAGCCCCTTCACTGGCGGAGACGGGGGTGGTGGCGGGGGGAAGCTTTGGAGCAAGAGGAAAGGACAGCAACAGGGGTGCGGAGGGCAAAGCGGAGAGATTCCCGCACAGAGGATCGGCGCCGAGCAGCACTCACCAGCCCGAGAGGCTTGTCTGCTCACCCACCGGGGCGGGCGGGGGCTGGGAGCTGAGGCTTGGGCTTCGGAGGTCAGAGACCAGGGAGAGGACTGGGGTTGCTGCGTGAACACAGCCGGAAAGGGGTTAGTGCACCACAGCTATCCGGGAGGGAGTCCGGGAAAACCTCTGGACCTGCCGGAGAGGCAAGAGACCATTGTCTTGTGGTATGTGAGGAGAGGGGATTCCTGCTGTGTGCCACAGCTGACAGAGCACTGCCTAAGTGAGCTCCAGAGACAGCCGCGAGCCACGGCTATCATCTCGGACCCCATAGGCGGCACGGACTGCTACCACTGCCACTGCTGCCACCAGGGATCTTGTGTGCAAGCGCAGGTCACTGCCCACACCCTCCCTGGAGCCTGTGCAGCACGCCACTGCCAGGGTCCTGTGATCCAGGGCCAACTTCCCCAGGAGAACACACCGCACGCCTCAGGCTTTTGCAATGTCATGCCAGCCTCTGCTGCTGCAGGCATGCCCCGCATTCCAACTGTGACTACCTTACACTTCCCTCTCCCTGGACTGAGTGAGCAAGAAAGCCCTAATCAGCCGCTGCTTTAACCCCTTCCTGTCTGGGCAGGGAACAGATGCCTGATGGCAGCCTACATGCAGAGGCGGAGCCAAAACCAAAACTGAACCCCAGGAGCTGTGCAGACAAAGAAGAGAAAGTGAAATTCCTCTGTGCAGCCTCAGGAGCAGAGGACTAAATCCCCGCAATCAGCTTGATAAACCCTGCATGTGTGGAATACCTGAATAGACAAGGAGTGTTGCCAAAATTGACGTGGTGGACTTCGGGGGCAACTGTGGACTTGGGGTTTGCTTTCTGCATTTGATTTTTTTTTTTGGTTTTATGTTTATCTTAGTTTAGATTTTATCAATTGTTTTTATTTGTGGATTTGTTTATTGGTTTGGTTGCTCTCTTCTTCTTTTTTCTCTTTTTCTGAGTATGTGTCTATGTTTCTTTGTGTGATTTTGTCTGTTTAGTTTTGCTTTTACCAATTGTTTTGGGGTTCTGTCTGTTGGCTTTTTTTCTTCTTCTTCTTCCTTTTATTCCAAGCCATGCGGCTGGCAGGGTCTTGGTGCTCCGGCCAGCTGTCAGGCCTGAGCCTCCAAGGTGAGAGAGCCGAGTCCAGGACATTGGACCACCAGAGACTTCCTGGCCCCATGTAATATTAATCAGTGAGAACTCTCCCAGAGATCTCCATCTCAACGCTAAGACCCAGCTCCACCTAACGGCCACCAAGCTCCAGTGCTGGACACCCCATATCAAACAACTAGCAACACAGGAACACAACCCCACCCATTAGCAGAGAGGCTGCCTAAAATCATAAGTTCACAGACACCTCAAAACAAATCACTGGACGCAGCCCTGCCCACCAGAGGGACAAGACCACTATATATGCTGTCTACAAGAGACCCACTTCAGAACTAGGGACACATACAGACTGAAAGTGAGGGGATGGAAAAAGATATTCCATGCAAATGGAAATCAAAAGAAAGCTGGAGTAGCAATTCTTATATCAGACAAAATATACTTTAAAATAAAGACAATTGCAAGAGACAAAGAAGAACACTACGTAATGATCAAAGGGTCAATCCAAGAAGAAGATATAACAATTGTAAATATTTATACATCCAACATAGGAGCACCTCAACACATAAGGCAAATGCTAACACCCATAAAAGGGGAAATCAACAGTAACAAAATAATAGTAGGGGACTTTAACACCCCACTTTAACCAATGGACAAATCACCCAAAATGAGAATAAATAAGGAAACACAAGCTTTAAATGACACATTAGACCAGATGAACTTAATTGATATTTATAGGACATTCCATCCAAAAACAACAGAATAAACTTTCTTCTCAAGTGCTCATGGAACATTTTCCAGGGTAGACCATATCTTGGGTCACAAATCAAGCCTCGGTAAATTTAAGAAAATTGAAATTGTGTCAAGTATCTTTTCCGACCACAATGCTATGAGACTACATATCAATTACAGGGAAAAAACTGTAAAAAATACAAACACATGGAGGCTAAACAATACGCTACTAAATAACCCAGAGATTGCTGAAGAAGTCAAAGAGAAAATCAAAAAATACCTAGAAACAAATGACAATGAAAACACGGTGACACAAAACCTATGGGTTGCAGCAAAAGCAATTCTAAGAGGAAAGTTTATAGGAATACAATCCTACCTCAAGAAACAAGAAACATCTCAAATAAACAACCTAACCTTACATCTAAAGCAGTTAGAGAAAGAGGAACAAAAAAACCCCAAAGTTAGCAGAAGGAAAGAGATCATAAAGATCAGATCAGAAATAAATGAAAAAGAAATGAAGGGAATAATAGCAAAGATCAATAAAACTGAAAGCTGGTTCTTTGAGAAGATAAACAAAATTAATAAAACATTAGCCAGACTCATCAAGAAAAAAAGGGAGAAGACTCAAATCAACATAATTAGAAATGAAAAAGAAGTAACTGACACTGCAGGAATACAAAGGATCATGCGTGACTACTTCAAGCAACTATATGCCAATAAAATGGACAACCTGGAAGAAATGGACAAATTCTTAGAAAAGTAAAACCTTCCAACACTGAACCAGGAAGAAATAGAAAATATGAACAGACCAATTACAAGCACTGAAATTGAAGCTGTGATTAAAACTCTTCCAACAAACAAAACCCCAGGACAAGATGGTTTCACAGGTGAATTCTATCAAACATTTGGAGAAGAGTTAACACTTATCCTTCTCAAATTCTTCCAAAATATAGCAGAGGGAGGAACACTCACAAACTCATTCTGCGAGGCCACCATCACCCTGATACCAGAAGCAGACAAAGATGTCACAAGAAAAGAAAACTACAGGCCAATACCACTGATGAATATAGATGCAAAAATTCTCAACAACTACTAGCAAACAGACTCTAACAACACATTAAAAGGATCATACACCATGATCAAGTGGGGTTTATCCTAGGAATGCAAGGATTCTTCAATACAGGCAAATCAATCACTGTGATACACCATATTAACACACTGAAGAATAAAAACCAAATGATAATCTCAATAGAGGCAGAAAAAGCTTTTGACAAAATTCAACACCCATTTATGATAAAAACTCTCCAGAAAGTGGGCATAGAGGGAACCTACCTCAACATAATAAAGGCCATATATGACAAAACCACAAACAACATCATTCTTAATGGTCAAAAACTGAAACCATTTACTCTAAGATCAGGAACAAGACAAGGGTTCCCACTCTCACCACTATTATTCAACATAGTTTTGGAAGTTTTAGCCATGGCAATCAGAGAATAAAAAGAAATAAAAGGAATCCAAATCAAAAAAGAAGAGGTAAAACTCTCACTGTTTGCAGATGACATGATACTATACATAGAGAATCCTAAAGATGCTACCTGTAAACTACTAGAGCTAATCAATGAATTTGGAAAAGTAGCAGGATACAAAATTAATGCACAGAATTCTCTTGCATTCCTATACACTAACAGTGAAAAATCTGAAAGAGTAATTAAGGAAACACTCCCATTTACCATTGCAACAAAAAGTATAAAATACCTAGGAATAAACATACCTAAGGAGACAAAAGACCTGTAGGCAGAAAACTATAAGACACTAATGAAAGAAATCAAAGATGATACAAACAGATGGAGAGATATACCATGTTGCTGGATTGGAAGAATCAACATTGTGAAAATGACTATAGTACCCAAAGCAATCTGCAGATTCAGTGCAATCCCTATCAAACTACCAAGGGCATTTTTCATAGAACCAAAAAAAAAAAATTTACAATTTGTATGGAGACACAAAATACCCCAAATAGCCAAAGCAATCTTGAGAAAGAAAAACGGAGCTGGAGGAATCAGCCTCCCTGACTTCAGACTATACTACAAAGAGACAGTAATGAAGACAATATGGTACTGGGACAACAACAGAAACAGATTAATGGAACAAGATAGAAAGCCCAGAGATAAACCCTCACACATATGGTCACCTTATCTATGACAAAGGAGGCAAGAATATACAATGGAGAAAAGACAGCCTCTTCAATAAGTGGTGCTGGGAAAACTGGACAGCTACATGTAAAAGCATGAAATTAGAACACTCCCTAACACCATACACAAAAATAAACTCAAAATGGATTAAAGACCTAAATGTAAGGCCAGACACTGTAAAACTCTTAGAGGAAAACATTGGCAGAACACTATGACATAAATCACAGCAAGATCCTTTTTGACCCACCTCCTACAGAAATGGAAATAAAAACAAAAATAAACAAATGGGACCTAATGAAACTTAAAAGCTTTTGCACAGCAAAGGAAACCATAAATAACACGAAAAGACAATCCTCAGAATGGGAGAAAATATTTGCAAATGAAGCAACTGACAAAGGATTAATCTTCAAAATATGCAAGCAACTCATGCAGCTCTATATCAAAAAACAAACAACCCAATCCAAAAATGGGCAGAAGACCTAAATAGACATTTCCCCAAAGAAGATATACAGATTACCAACAAACACATGAAAGAATGCTCAACATCACTAATCATTAGAGAAATGCAAATCAAAACTACAGTGAGGTATCATCTCACACCGGTCAGAATGGCCATCATCAAAAAAATCTAGAAACAATAAATGCTGGAGAGGGTGTGGAGAAAAGCAAACCCTCTTGCACTGTTGGTGAGAATGTAAACTGATACAGCCACTATGGAGACTAGTATGTGGAGATTCCTTAGAAACTGAAAATAGAACTACCATATGACCCAGCAATCCCACTACTGGGCATATACCCTGAGAAAACCACAATTCAAAAAGAGTCATGTACCATAATGTTCATTGCAGCTCTATTTACAATAGCCAGGACATGGAAGCAACCTAAGTGTCCATCAACAGATGAATGGATAAAGAAGATGTGGCACATATATACAATGGAATATTACTCAGCTATAAAAAGAAACAAAATTGAGTTATTTGTAGTGAAGTAGATGGCCCTAGAATCTGTCATACAGAGTGAAGTAAGTCAGAAAGAGAAAAACAAATAACATATGCTAACACATATATATGGAATCTAAAAAAAAATGATTCTGATGAACCTAGGAGCAGGGCAGGAATAAAGACGCAGACATACAGAATGGACTTGAGGACATGGGGGGCAGGGGAGGGTAAGGTGGGACAAAATGAGAGAGTGGCATTGGCATATATACACTACCAAATATAAAATAGATAGCTAGTGGGAAGCAGCCTCATAGCACAGGGAGATCAGCTCAGTGCTTTGTGACCACCTAGAGGGGTGGGATAGGGAGGGTGGGAGGGAGGCTTAACAGGGAGGGGATATGGGGATATATGTATACATATAACTGATTCACTTTGTTATACAGCAGAAACTAACACAACAATGTAAAGCAATTATACTCCAATAAAGATGTAAAACTATATTCATTAATACAAAATTAATTAGATTATATCAAGAAATAACATAATTATTGGGTTTCACATTTTTAAAAACTCATTTGAAATTAGAATTCCATGAATGGAAAAAAAGTATTGATGCATTTCAGTATTTTTTCTAAATTGTTACATAGAAAAATCAATGAAAACCACTTAAATTATATATTTTTACTTTAATAAATTTGTTTCTCTGTCATTAACATCCTCTTGAGTAATGTGAATTTTAATTTGCATGATTTATCACACTTTAACATTTATTTGAATAATTAATTAATGTTCTGCTGTGATAATCATACTGATTTCTGAAAAATGTGTTGAATTTATCATGTTATATGGGCATAGGAAGGATGAGAAAGTCAGTGTATTAGTTTCCTCTGGCTGCTGCAGCAAATTTTGGTAGATTAAATGAATGAATTATTAGTAAGTTATAACTTTAGAGAAGTGAAAGTATTGTTTTAACAGAGTAGGAAGTCTGAGTCAATGCATTGTAAAGAACAGATCTTACATAAGAAGTTATTTTTTACATTCTATCAAAGAATAATTCAAAATTGAAAAAGGAAAAAGAACTGTTTACAATATCATCAAGCATAAAGAATTTAGGGATAAACTTAACTAAAAATGCCCAAGTTCTGTACACTGAAAATACAAAATATTCCTGAGAGAAGATAAAGATGATCTAAATAATGGAGAAATATACTGTGTTCATGGGTTGGAATATTCAGCATTGTTGAATTTTCCACAAATTCATCTATAGGTCCAGTTAAAAGCCCAATATACCTTTTCATGTACACTGTCAAACTGCTCATAAATGTATGTGGCAATTCAATGAGCTTATGATAGACAAAAATTTTGAAAAATTACAATAAAGTTGGAGAGCATAGACTATTTGATTTCAGGATTTACTAGAGAGCTCCATTAATCAAGATAGCATGGTACCAGCATAAGGATAGAAATACAGATCAATTGAAGAGAAATGAGAATCTAGAAATAGACCCAAATAGATGTGGTCAATTGATTTGGGGCTAGCATGCCAAGGTAGTTCAATAGGGAAAAGACAGTCTTTTCAACAAATTGTGCTGGAGCAATGGGATTATCATATACAAAAATGTGAACAACAAACCTTACCTCATATATACTCAAAAGTCAACTCAAAATATATCATAGACCTAAATATAACACAAAAATATAAATGAAAACATGCATTCACACAAAGCCTTGGATTTTAAAATTCCTAGAATTTTTTTTCAAAATGGAAATAAAAAACTGGAAACAACCCAAATACTTACCAACAGGTGAATGGATTAAAAAAAAATCTGCGGTATATGTATAAAGCTGAATAATATCCAGCATAAAAAATAAAAAACCTATTGAAGCCTGCAACAACATGGTGAATCTCGAAAATATTAGGTGCATTCAGTCATACACAAAAGACTATAGAGCTTATATAGTCTTTATATTTATATATATATCTCCAAAATCTGCAAAGTAGACTGGGAGGTTGAAGATATCCAGGAAGGAGTTACTGCTGTAGCTTGAGTTTGAAGGCAGTCTGCTGATAGAATTCTCTCTTTCTAAGGGGAAGCTGATCTTTATCTTAAGAGGACAAGACAAATTTCCAACATAAAGACTAAAAAAGAGATAACACTTTGAGTCTAGAGACTGAAAAAAAAAAAAAATAGGGATATTATGAACGGCCTTTTGTAAATAAATTTGACAACTTAGATGAAATGGAAAAATTCTTGGAAAAAAATTACTTACCAAAACTGACACGAAATTTTTCAAGTTAAAAAAGCTACATGATAAATATCCTTTAACCTAGATCCCTTGATTGCTAATATTTTCCATATTTTTTATCATATTTACCTATCCATCACCAATACACAAGATAATATTTTTGCTAAGTGAATATATGAGTGTGTGTGTATGTGTGTGTTTGTAAAATGATGTACCAGAATAGTAACAGAGGCTACCTTTGAGTGGTAGGAATACAGGTGATTATAATTTTTTTTCTTTATGATTCTTTAGGATCTTATTAAATTTTTTAAATGACCATATTTACATCATCATAAAAAAATTAAAGTTATTTCTATTTTGGAAAAAAATGAGAAGGAGATGATTCTCTAAAGCACTCAGCCCATTGTCTGGTAACACCTTCATAAACTGAGTCAGTCCAGTATTTATGCTCCTGGAGAATAATGTGCTTTCCTATATTGTTTACCACTGAAATGCCAGTACATGAAACAGTGGCTGACACTTTTTAAGTGCTCAATAACTATTTGTGGAATGAATGAGTTGTAATTATAGTTCCTATCAAGAAAAAAATGTATCTTTTGACAGAGACTATAAGCTTCTTGTGTCCCGAGAGGAAGGAGGCGTAAGTCTTCTTTAATGAATGGTGTGACTGCCATTGATACCCTGTGTTGGAGTGAACACCCTTGGAAGGTTTCCTGCCATGTGGGTGGGTGGGCTGTAGTTCTCCTAGGACCGAAGGCAAATTTGCCGATTGTTTCTTGTGTTCCTCACCTTTCTGGTGTTCTTCAGGCTTTTTTCCCACTTAAGGTTGTTTATTGAGGTATAATTTCAATACAATAAATTCACTCTTTTTAGGTATGCAGTTCTATGATTTTTGACTAATGTTATACATCTTACAACCGTCACCAAAATCAAGATGTGAGATATTTTCCATCACCACCCAGATTCCTCCTATTCCTAGTTTAGTCAGTGTCCTTCCCACATTCTCAGTTCTTGACAACCACTGATTTCTGCCTCTGTAGATTTGTCTTTGACTGAATGTTATATAAATAGAATAACAGTTTTAATGTTTGGCTTTTTTTGCTTAACATAATGCTTCTGAGATTCATCCATGTTGTTGTATATATCAGTAGTTCACCCTTTTTATTGCTGAGTAGAATTCTATTACATGGATAGACTGCAATTTGCTTATCCCATTCATCTGTTGATGGCCATTTATGGTGTTTCCAGTTTGAGGCTATTATGAATAGAGCAACTATAAACATTCACATACAGGTCTTTTTATGGTCACATATTTTCCTTATCCTTGGACATATACATGAGAATGAAATTACTTTCTTAAATATTATGTATGTGTTTAGCTATATGCAACTGCCAAATTGTTTTCCAAGCAATTCTGGGAAACATGTAGGCTGTGATGTCCAAGGCACACATAGGAGACTCCTGGACTGATTGAAATATTCTATTTATCCTATTGACCAGTGAAGATATCACATAGGCATGTTCTTTATATTTTTATTAAACAGTGCATTTATGTTTTCTTTACCTTTTCACATGTATTTCTTAATTCAAAAAGTGAAAAAGAAAAGATGGTGGGGAGAACTTAAATCAATCATGTATATCCTCAATGAAGTTATGCAGTTAAATACTAAAAGAAAAATTTTGAGTTTATCTATGTTTCCTCTGTTAAATGATTGACATTTTACAGTGAAAGTTTAGTGAATTAGTTAGATCTAAGATCCTACTCATATGGCAAACAAAATTTATTGGATGTTTATAACTCTCCCACTCAGCTTTGAATAATAAAAAGATAATAGAGTAAATAATGTTGCTTGTTTTGATGTTATTAATGATGTTATTATTTGATGATATTAAACACTATATTTTGATAAATTTTTGACAGTTGCCCAAGTCTTAAATGATTGCTAACGAGTCAGACTTTCTTTTCTTTGCATCATTAACTTGTCCCCTATGTGACTTTTGCATCTTTTCAATGAACCATAAGTATATGTTAGCCAACAGATGTTTGGACATTTACAAAAGTCCCAAGGTTGCAATAATATTTTCTGGTTACAAATCCTCAAAATTTATGCCATGGATTTTTAATCCCTCCCCCCACTTTATCAGGTAATGACTTTAGCAGAATCATACTTGAGCTATATAGACTTTTTAGATGGCTTTTCTACATTGCTTTAATCAGTCCTTTAACATTTTACTAATTTGTTATAAACTTCCATTAAATCCTATATTTACTGAGGTAAATATATTTACCTACCAGGTGCATAGCTCTGTGTTAGCCACTGTGAGATCATAAAGGTGTGTAGGAGTCTACAGAAAAATGCAAAGTTGTCGGAAAGATCAAATGTTTTATCCTAGTAAGGTTTATGTCTGCTTGAATTTAGACAAGTATTTTTTTATATTCCTTTGACTAAGTCTCATCAAATATAAATGTTGATAAAACTTTGTCAGTTGATGGGTCTGCATATTCAACTGATAGATAAAAGACTCAACAAGATGAAAACAAAAGCAAATAAAATTAACTATCTTGAAGAAAAATGCCAAAAGACATTATTAACTGAAGCTAATTCATATCAAAAAGGTGAGATTTTTTTTCTTTTCTTCGGTGTTAAGGAGCTCTAATTTCATTTGGAGTCAAATTTATTTGGGATTTTTAATGAAGTGTTTTGAAATAATAACTCAAACAACAAAGTAATGAAAGCTTGATAAAAATAAATTAAATGCATTGCTTACCATCTAAATCTCTGTGCTCTGACACCAACCTCCTTTCCGGCTGTACCATGATTTGCTCATTCCTTTTATACATTACTTTAACTGAATTGATTTAATGCTAACTATTTAACAACTTAATAAAAGGACCATTTGTCAAACGTCAGATTCAGGTCTAATAAAAAGAATATTAAAATTTATTGTGTTTAAAATATTAATTTGTTTCATATTTGTAATACGTTTAATATTTTAACACTGTAAAATATTGTTATTCTCACTAAATATTGCAATTTCCATCCCCACAGCATCCCTAGCTCCCTAATACCTGCAGATCCTATCAACACGGCTTAGCATAATGTTTAAGTCCCTCAAGTATTTGATTGCTTATCTTATATGTCTCTTATGCTTCTATTAACAAAGGCAAAGGTGACTATTCCCTATTTTTATCAACTTTTACCTTAAATCAATATTAAATACACTAATCAAATTTTATAGTTGAAATAATTCTGCTCCTAGTTTTCTCCTAAGTTTCTTAATCCAGTTGTCATATGTTCCTTTTTTTTTTTTTTTTTAAATTATGTTGCTACATATTCTTTGGAATACTTATTCTTCTAGGAGAAACAACAGTTCAAATTATGTGGGTTCCAAACATGCCATGATTTTAAAAAATATATTGATGCTATAGAAATATTAATGGCAAACATAATAAAGTAACATATAGTCAAAAGCTATAGGATGAAATTCTGACTTCATAACAGGAATAATGTAACACCTATAAAAAATTTTAATCTGATTTTGAAAATATGAATATTTCTACTTAGGAAACTTCTCCCTTCTTACTCTGTTTCAGAAAAATAATGTCTTTTGAGTCTTTCTGCCCCTCTTGGGTTGATTCCTCAGTATCTAACTGTCAGGAAAAGAATTAAATAGGAAACTAATTTTCAATATTGAAAGGAGGTGAAATCTTTTTTTGATTGGCTTGTGGCATCTAAGACATAGCTTTCTACACATTATAATTAGGTAATGTCATGTCCTACTTTTGGTCCCTTATTATTCTTTTAAAAAGAATATCCTGATTAAAAGAGAACACATTGATCTGACAGAAGACAAAGAGTAAAGTCAATTATATGCATACCACAGAAAAAGAGACTTTTATTGTAAATGGTTTATATTAGAAATCTATAAATATTCTGAGTCTATGCTACCACCCTGAAACATAAAATAGAATAGCAATATATTCAAAGCAAATAATTTTAGAATAAATTATACACCAAAACAATGTGATAAATAGTTTCCTTGGAAAAATAAATATGCTCTGGGAGCCTGAGTTGTTGTGCATGCGTATATTTTAGAGTTGTGAAAAAAAATGAAAAATAACTACCCAGGAATGACCATCCTCCTTGTGTGTAACCTAGTATATATAGCATGTATATTTTCAACCATCCTATTAACAGATTCAATGCATTGTTTCAAGTCTCCAGTCACTGTACTTAGTGCCCTGCCTTTCACATGTCAGTTACAGTAGGCAAAATTTTACTCACTCTAACAGAAACAATCAGATCATTTCTCATTGGGACATAAAACCCACATAAATCAGGTTTCTCCAGTTAACACAGGGTGCAAACATTATAAATAGTCATCTTTCAGCTTGAGTCACTAATTGGAAAATCTCTGATTCTCCTGGGAAACTTTTTGAATCCCGAAGTGAAATAAAAACATGTGTCTATGTGGAATGCCCGGAAAAGGGTGAGGGCGGTGCCTCACGAAGAGAGGCTGGATCTGGGAGGGGCTGACACTGCTTCTCTACTGTAGGTCCTTCTTTCTCTCTCAGAAGCTTTTTCACTATGGGTTGGGTGAAGATGGTGGACGGAGTGGCAGGCGCCGCTTTGCTCTACATTCCTAACCTTTATTACTCTGCTGACTACTATGAACTAAAGAAACAGGTTCAAAATCTGAAGGTTCCTTTACAATGTACATAACGTCTAACATTCTACTTAATTTCTAAATAAGAAAAAGAAGTGTATATGCTTGCCTTAAGTATAAGAATCTTTCTCCAGTGGAAAGAGAAGTACTTCATCCTAGTAAAGACTACAAGGAATTTATTATGGTCTTCGTTGAAGATTCTTTCTGGGCACATACCTTGCAAATACTAATTAGAAGGTTTATACTACATATATGGATTCACACAAGTGGGAAGCTGAAATGAGGGCGTGAGGTAGAGAAAAAAATAAATTGCCCTTTTTTGACCATATTACCATTTCTTCTCAGGTCCATGTCTATTTTTAGTAACAGATTTACTGACACATAGCACAAAATTCATCTATTTAAAGTATATAATTCAATCTTTATATATATATATATATATATATATATATATATATATATATATATATATATATTCACTGATGTGTGCACTGGAAACTGTGCTATCATGCTTCGGTTCCTGGAGGGGACTGCCCTTTTAGCTGCTGACAGGTTGATTTCAGAGGGCAGCTTCCTCTATCTGTGGATAATACCTGCTTTGCAGCCATTACATGTATGGATACTATTATGGGCCTACTGCTGGCTACATCCACCAGGAACACCTCTTCAAAGCAGGTAACCCTCTTTCTTTTCTGAGTGTATCTTGCCCCCATTTGGCCTTCCTGACATCATTGACTCAAATCAAGGATCCCATTTTACTGCCCACATAAGACAGCACTGGGCTCTCCAACAGGGTATCCAATGGGACTCCCATTTTCCCTGTGGTCCTCTGGCATTATTGAACAGAACAATGGTCTTTTAAAATCCTTGCTCTTTAAGTTACAGGGCAGTAAATGGACTCCTAAATGGCTTTTCTTGCTGCCAGGGGCATTTACCACTTTAAACTCTCAGCCATATGGCCACTGCTCTTCTCACACCAACTGGGCTCACCTGGCCATGCTGCCTATGATTGTTATTGAGGGGAATTTGATGCCTTAATCTTATGGGATAATATTATTTACATGTTTCCCAATAATTTGAGTCCCCTTACATTTTAAAAATTTGAATACTTTTCAAATGTTTCATAATAAAAATATGTTGGGACAAACCTAAGGGCAAAGCTGAATCAGTTTTGCCATCCAATTAGAAAAAAAAAATTAGTTATCTAACTTGATTTACATTTTAATATTATTTAAAATTGTGTGTTGGACATAGTTGGAAGAGAATTAAGACTTTTTGTCCTAAGAAACAAAATATTTGTTATTAAATACCTAACAGAATGTGTGTCTTATCTTGATTCTAGCAACTCTCCTGCAGAGAAAAGGCTAGAACTATTCATATCCAGGGACATGATTGGTCCCTTACTTTAAACATATGGTGTGATGCAACACATAGCAGAAATGAAGGTCAACTCTAGAATATGAATTAAGAATATAGGAAAGGATTTCTTGAGCATACAGTAATGGGAATGAGGTTGTTTGAAGAACAGTAGTAGCTACTGAAATAAAGAGGAACTATGAATATTTTATGTAGAAATAGTCTCAGAATGTTTATTTTCTTTATTTTTGAAAATATTTAATTAAATTATGCCATTTCCATGATAAATCTATGTACTTGGCTAGAAATACACTTGAAAATGATGGCCTGTATTTTTCTGGTGCTAATAAAAAATTATCAAGAGATGAAGACGGCCATGCCTAAATGACTTAGGGTTATTTCTGGATCTCAGTAATGGTGTTTGCTCCTTAAGCAAGAGTATTACATTGCTAACTTTATTCTAGACAAAGCACAGATGATTGACACATAACCAGCACATTAAAAATATTTGATTTTTTGATTCCTCATTTTTTGCCATTCTTGATGCCTGTATTATGCTATTTTTCCTTAATTAACTCAATTTCATAACACCACACCAGGTCATATATTTTACTGGTTATCTTCATAATCACTAAACTAGTCAAAAGAAAAAAGGAAAAATAATGTTGATCATCTTGTTTTCCAATATTCATTGATGACCCCATCAGGTGGTTAGCTATGATCCCCAGGTCATAGACTTCCCTGACCCTGCTGGACCACACCTACCCACTTGATATGCAAGTTCCAGCTGAAATTCCAATGTATAGTGGCTTTAGTGAATGGCTTATTTCTCCTAACCATAAACCTCCCCATAGGAAGTGGAAATAATCCCAGGCACTGGTCATTACACTGCCCCAATTGCAACCCTAACTGGCTGATAGCCTTATGTAGTTCAGACCCATCTCTGGTAATATAAGGCCAAACATTTGACTGTTGAAAGCATGTGACTAAATTTTCCTTCACCAAGACTACACATGTGCCTCCAACCTTTACTACTGTAGATTGAGAAAACTACCCAATCATTTTCATGGTGTACTTCCAGGACCCTCAGAATTTATTGAGAATTTGTGGTAGCAGTAGATGTTCTCAACTGTGCAAGCAAACCTTAATCAGGGCATCGTAAATCTGCACAACCCTATTAGACCCGTTGGCCCCTCAGTTCCCCCTGGTGGGTCCCTGGAAGAGCCATTACGTTGGAAGCCTCTGGCATGGCTCCCTCCACCTGTGAAAATACTGGAGATGACAACTTTTCAATTCCTGAATTTCCATTTGGTTCTTTTATACATTGCCAGTCTCTTTATTGGTAGTCTTTATTTGATGAGACATTGTTATCATATCAACCTTTACTTCTTTTATCATGGTTACTTTTAGTGCTTTGAACGTATTTATAATGGTTACTTAAATTTTTGCCTGTTAATTCTGACATGTAGGCACTCTGTGTTGCCTGCTTGTTTTTGTTGTTGTTGTTTTTTGTTTTCCCTAATGTATGGGGCATCCTTTCCTAGTTCTTTGCTTGTCTCATAATTTTGTGTTGGAAACTATACATTTTTGATAATATATAATAGCACCCCAAGCTTGTTATTATTATTTTCTCCTTTACTTGTTTAGTGACTGGTTGGATTATTTTAGGGGAGTTGATATCTTTCCTTCCACAGTGGTAAGTCTCTGATATTGCTTCTCAGGGGATGCAGCTTTGGAAAAGTCCACTGTTACCTTGGGATGTCTGTGGTTTTGGCAAGGCAATCTCTGAGTGTCTCTTTCCCTGACTACACCCAGATATTAACCTCCATTGATTACAGGAGGGTTGCTCTATTATTTTCAACAGTGCCCTGAGACATGTATTGAATTCACAGACTAGTCCAATCAAATTCTGGTTCCTTTGAAGGGAAAGTCCCTGAGGCCACTGTTTGATAATCGGCTGTGACTCCAGGAGGGTTCTCCTCAGCTATTTCTTTCCCCTTTTACTTCTGGGAACCTGGTGAGTCTATAGTTTATCCAATATCTCCAGTGAATCTTTCAATCAAGTCCCAATTGCTTTTCCCTACACCTCTATTCTTTTGAAGAGTGCCCTTATGCTGTTACCAATGAAGAACAGTTCCTTTGGGGGAGAATTTGGAACTCTCTGTTTTTTGGCTTCTCCCCCTCACCACCACCACCCCTTGGAAGAATCTTTGAGTCATGACCATGGAGCTGAGATTAGGGACAATGGAGTGCTTTTCTCTGTGTGGCTTTAGGAGCTGAGGGCTTGGTGGAAGGGGTGGGCAGCAGTTCCATGTCTCCTTGACTTACTCTCTTGTTGTGGAAACCCCACCCCATAAGCCAGGGCAGGCATTGCTGCACCCAAGAGCCTCCATACCATAAACTGGACCTAAGTAGAAGAAGGGATCACCCACTCCTTGCCACACCCACCTGGAAATTCACTTTATTAACAGATAGCTGGGAGCAGGATGAAAAATACTAATATTCTCCCTTCCCAGGAAGACAGACCTCTGACTGGGAGCTGTGTGGAGATGGAACCCTGTGTTCTTAATTGAAACAGTGTGGAGTAGAATTTCCATCTCTTTATCTGTGGGGAAGGAAGGTAGGGGTTTTGTTCAAATATCATAGAACGTCTCAGTTCTTACCAAATTTTGTAGGTTTATTTAAATAAATCTATATTTACTGTATAGTTTTAGGGCCATTTTCAGAGACTTTAAGTCGTTGTCATTTTTACAGTTTTCACCAGTTTCACTGAGGAATGGGTCTGTGGGGCTCATCATGTTGTTGTGTCAGAAGTGGCTTCCCCATGTCTATTTATTTTTTCCCATTGCCTTGCATTTTTTTATTGAGGTATTGACATATGACATTATTTTAGTCTCAGGTATACAGCATAATGATTCAATATGTATCAAATATAATCTTATATGAAAAATTTAGAATGAAAGAATACATGAATTTTGTAAAGCAGATATAAGAAAGTGTGACATACATGTACATCTTTCTCTGAGTAGTTGAATTAAACAAAAATTTCTTATACATTCATAGGACATTCAAATTTTGTATAGTGAGCCCATGTTTCCCTTTACTCAGAAAAAAGCAAGGTGTTATTTGAAAAATAAACTGTGATCACATAGCATTACAAAGACTCTCTATATTTACTCTGAACATTATATTTAGGCAAATATTTTATGTAAATGTAATAAGTATCATATACCCATCATCATGCATCTTTAATAATTTCTCGAATGGAAAACATATCTTTAGAGATGCCAGGTTCCATACTACTGTACTTTGTAGAAAAATAACACTTATTTTATGCAACCTAAGAAATGTAACTAAATTTCTCATAAAGCCTTTGCATTTGTTGTAAATATATTAATCATTTTCCA
This sequence comes from Eubalaena glacialis, assembly GCF_028564815.1. Taxonomy (NCBI): domain Eukaryota; kingdom Metazoa; phylum Chordata; class Mammalia; order Artiodactyla; family Balaenidae; genus Eubalaena; species Eubalaena glacialis. The sequence goes on from NC_083727.1 coordinate 23,506,660, forward strand.
AATTTGTCAGTTATTGATATTTTATTGATGATTGCTCAATTAGAAGTGAAAAATGATCTTTTCTGCCTCAAGCCAAAAAATAATTTTATAATATAATTTTTAATATAATGTAATACAATATAATATAATATAATATGTATTTTTTAGGTTATTATTACAAAATTCCTTCCATTGGAGCAATAAGAGTCAAACTCAGGTATGGGTATTATCCTTTCTTATCTCTAATGCTATTTGTGTTAGATCTCTTTTCTTCTTGGCCTGACTTAAAGAGGTCTGTTTTTATTTTTAAAAAATAACAAGCTCTTCATTTTACTTATCCATTAAGTAATTTTCCCCTTTATTTTTTTATTTTTTTATCATTTTTATTAGAGTATGATTGCTTTACAGTGTTGTGTTAGTTTCCGCTGTAAAACAAAGTGAATCAGCTATATGCATATGTATATTCCCATATGCCCTCCCTATTGCGTCTCCCTCCCACCCTCCCTATCCCACCCCTCTGGGTGGTCACAAAACACCAAGCTGATCACCCTGTGCCATGCAGCTGCTTCCCACTAGCTCTCTATTTTACATTTGGTAGTGTATATATGTCAATGCTACTCTCTAACTTTGTCCCAGCTTACCCTTCCCCCTCCCTGTGTCCTCAAGTCCATTCTCTATATCTGCATCTTTATTCCAGTCCTGCCCCTAGGTTCATCAGGAGCATTTATTTTTTTTTAGATTCCATACATGTGACTTACATCACTCTGTATGACAGATTCTAGGTCCATCCACCTCACTACAAATAACTCAATTTCGTTTCTTTTTATGGCTGAGTAATATTCCATTGTATATATGTGCCACATCTTCTTTATCCATTCATCTGTCGATGGACACTTAGGTTGCTTCCATGTCCTGGCTATTGTAAATAGAGCTGCAATGAACATTGTGGCGCATGACTCTTTTTGAATTGTGGTTTTCTCAGTGTATACGCCCAGTAGTGGGATTGCTGGTCATATGGTAGTTCTATTTTTAGTTTCTAAGGAATCTCCACATACTGGTCTCCATAGTGGCTGTATCAATTTACGTTCCCACCAACAGTGTAAGAGGGTTCCCTTTTCTCCACACCTTCTCCAGCATTTATTGTTTGTAGATTTTTTTGATGATGGCCATTCTGACTGGTGTGAGGTGATACCTCACTGTGGTTTTGATTCGCATTTCTCTAATGATTAGTGATGTTGAGCATTCTTTCATGTGTTTGTTGGCAATCTGTATATCTTCTTTGGAGAAATGTCTATTTAGGACTTCTGCCCATTTTTGGATTGGGTTGATTGTTTTTTTGATATTGAGCTGCATGAGCTGATTGTAAATTTTGGAGATTATTCCTTTGTCAGTTGCTTCATTTGCAAATATTTACTCGCATTTTGAGGGTTGTCTTTTTGTCTTGTTTAAGTTCTCCTTTGCTGTGCAAAAGCTTTTAAGTTTCATTAGGTCCCATGTGTTTATTTTCATTTTTATTTCCATTTCTGTAGGAGGTGGGTCAAAAAGGATCTTGCTGTGATTTATGTCATAGAGTGCTCTGTGTTTTCCTCTATGAGTTTTATAGTGCCTGGCCTTAAGTTTAGGTCTTGAAACCATTTTGAGTTTATTTTTGTGTATGGTGTTAGGGAGTGTTCTAATTTCATTCTTTTACATGTAACTGTCCAGTTTTCCCAGCATGACTTATTGAAGAGGCTGTCTTTTCCTCAATTTTCTTGCCTCCTTTGTCATAGATTCGTTGACCATAGGTGCCTTGGGTTTATCTCTGTGCTTTCTATGCTGTTCCATTGATCTATATTTCTGTTTTAGTGCCAGTACCATACTGTCTTGATTACTGTAGCTTTGTAGTATAGTCTGAAGTCCATGAGCCTGATTCCTCCAGCTCCGTTTTTCTTTCTCAAGATTGTTTTGGCTATTTGGGGCCTTTTGTGTTTCCATACAAATTGTTCAATTTTTTGTTCTGCTTCTGTGAAACATGCCATTGGTAATTTGTTAGGGATTGCACTGAATCTGTAGATTGCTTTGGGTAGTATAGTCATTTTCACAATGTTGATTGTTCCAATCCAAGAACATGGTATATCTCTCCATCTATTTGTATCATCTTTAATTTCTTTCATCAGTGTCTTATAATTTTCTGCATACAGGTCTTTTGTCTCCTTAGGTAGGTTTATCCTAGGTGTTTTATTCTTTTTGTTGCAATGGTAAATGGGAGTGTTTGCTTAATTTCTCTTGCAGATTTTTCATCATTAGTGTATAGGAATGCAAGAGATTTCTGTGCATTAATTTTGTGTCCTGCTACTCTACCAAATTCATTGATTAGCTCTAGTAGTTTTCTGGTAGCATCTTTAGGATTCTCTATGTATAGTATCATGTCATCTGCAAACAGTGAAAGTTTTACTTCTTTTCTGATTTGGATTCCTTTTATTTCTTTTTCTTTTCTGATTGCTGTGGCTAAAATTTCTAAAACTATGTTGAATAATAGTGGTGAGATTGGGAACCCTTGTCTTTTTCCTGATCTTAGTGGAAATGGTTTCAGGTTTTCACCATTGAAAACGATGTTAGCTGTGGGTTTATCATATGCCCTGTATTATGTTGAGGTAGTTTCCATCTATGCCTACTTTCTGGAGAGTTTTTATCATAAATGGGTGTTGAATTTTGTCAAAAGCTTTTTCTGCATCTATTGAGATGATCATATGGTTTTTTTAAAATTAATTAATTAATTTATTTATTTTATTTATGGCTGTGTTGGGTCTTCGTTTCTGTGTGAGGGCTTTCTCTAGTTGTGGCAAGCGGGGGCCACTCTTCATCACGGTGCGTGGGCCTCTCACTATCGCGGCCTCTCTTGTTGCGGAGCACAGTCTCTGGATGCGCAAGCTCAGTAATTGTGGCTCACAGGCCCAGCTGCTCCGCGGCATGTGGGATCTTCCCAGACCAGGGCTGGAACCCGTGTCCCCTGCCTTTGCAGGCAGATTCTCAACCACTGCACCACCAGCGAAGCCCAATCATATGGTTTTTATCCTTCAATTTGTTAATCTGGTTTATCACATTGATTAATTTGCATATATTGAAGAGTCCTTGCATTCCTGGGATAAACCCCACTTGATCATGGTGTATGATCCTTTTAATGTGCTGTTGGATTCTGTTTGCTAGTATTTTGTTTAAGATTTTTGCATCTATATTCGTCAGTGATATTGGCCTGTAGTTTTGTTTTTTCTGACATCTTTGTCTGGTTTTGGTATCAGGGTGATGGTGGCCTCATAGAATGAGTTTGCGAGTGTCCCTCCCTCTGCTATATTTTGGAAGAGTTTGAGAAGGATAGGTGTTAGCTCTTCTCTAAATGTTTGTTAGAATTCACCTGTGAAGCCGTCTGGTCCTGGGCTTTTGTTTGTTGGAAGATTTTCAATCACAGTTTCAATTTCAGTGCTTGTGATGGTCTGCTTATATTTTCTATTTCTTCCTGGTTCAGTGTTGGAAGGTTTTACTTTTCTAAGAATTTGTCCATTTCTTCCAGGTTGTCCATTTTATTGGCATATAGTTGCTTGAAGTAGTCACGCATGATCCCTTGTATTTCTGCAGTGTCAGTTGTTACTTCTTTTTCATTTCTAATTATGTGGATATGAGTCTTCTCCCTCTATTTTATCATGAGTCTGGCTAATGTTTTATTAACTTTGTTTACCTTCTCAGAGAACCAGCTTTCAGTTTTATTGATCTTTACTATCATTTCCTTCATTTCTTTTTAATTTATTTCTGATCTGATCTTTATGATCTCTTTCCTTCTGCTAGCTTTGTGTTTTTGGTTTTTTTTTTTCCCCTTTCTCTAATTGCTTTAGATATATGGTTAGGTTGTTTATTTGAGATTTTTCTTGTTTCTTGAAGTAGGATTGTACTGCTATAAACTTCCCTCTTAGAATTGCTTTTGCTGCATCCCATAGGTTTTGTTTGGTCGTGTTTTCATTGTCATTTTTTTCTAGGTATTTTTTGATTTCCTCTTTGGTTTCTTCAGCAATCTCTGGGTTATTCAGTAGCGTATTGTTTAGCCTCCATGTGTTTGTATATTTTACAGTTTTTTCCTTGTAATTGATATCTAGTCTCATAGCATTGTGCTCAGAAAAGATACTTGATACAGTTTCAATTTTCTTAAATTTACCGAGGCTTGATTTGTGACCCAAGATATGATCTACCCGGCAGAATGTTCCATGAGCACTTGAGAAGAAAGTGTATTCTGTTATTTTTGGATGGAATGTCCTATAAATATCAATTACGTTCATCTGGTCTAATGTGTCATTTAAAGCTTGTGTTTCCTTATTTATTCTCATTTTGGGTGATTTGTCCATTGGTTAAAGTGGGGTGTTAAAGTCCCCTACTATGATTGTGTTACTGTCGATTTCCCCTTTTATGGCTGTTAGCATTTGCCTTACGTATTGAGGTGCTCCTATGTTGGGTACCTAAATATTTACAATTTTTATACCTTCCTCTTGGATCGATCCCTTGATCATTATGTAGTTTCCTTCTTTTTCTCTTGTAATAGTCTTTATTTTAAACTCTATTTTGTCTGATATAAGAATTGCTACTCCAGCTTTTTTTGATTTCCGTTTACATGGAATATCTTTTTCCATCCCCTCACTTTCAGTCTGTATGTGTCCCTAGATCTGAGTGGCTCTCTTGTAGACAGCATATATACAGGTCTTGTTTTTGTATCCATTCAGCCGGTCTAAATCTTTTGGTTGGAGCATTTAATCCATTTACGTTTAAGGTATTTTTCAATATATATGTTTGTATTGCCATTTTCTTAATCGTTTTGGGTTTGTGATTTTAGGTCTTTTCCTTCTCTTGTGTTTCCTGCCAAGAGAATTTCCTTTAGCATTTGTTTTAAAGCCAGTTTGGTGGTGCTGAATTCTCTTAACTTTTGCTTATCTGTAAAGGTTTTAATTTCTCCGTGGAATCTGAATGAGATCCTTGCTGGGTAGAGTAATCTTGGTTGTAGATTTTTCCCTTTCATCACTTTAAATATGTCCTGCCCCTCCCTTCTGGCTTGCAGTGTTTCTGCTGAAAATTCAGCTGTTAACCTTATGGGGATTCCCTTGTATGTTATTTGTTGCTTTTCCCTTGCTGCTTTCAATGTTTTTTCTTTCTATTTAATTTTTGATAGTTTGATTAATATGTGTCTCAGCGTGTTTCTCTTTGGGTTTATCCTGTATGGTACTCTCTGTGCTTCCTGGCCTTGACTGGCTATTTCCTTTCCCATGTTACAGAAGTTTTCTACTATAATCTCTTCAAATATTTTCTCAGACCCTTTCTTTTTCTCTTCTTCTGGGACCCCTATAATTCCAATGTTGGTACATTTATGTTGTCCCAGAGGTCTCTGAGACTGTCCTCAATTCTTTTCATTCTTTTTTCTTTATTCTGCTCTGTGGTGGTTAGTTCTGCTATTTTATCTTCCAGGTCACTTAGCCGTTTTTCTGCCTCAGTTATTCTGTTATTGATTCCTTCTAGAGTATTTTTAATTTCAGTAATTGTGTTGTTCACCACTGTTTATTTGCTCTTTAGTTCTTCTAGATCCTTGTTAAATGTTTCTTGTATTTTCTCCATTGTGTTTCTGAGATTTTGGATCATCTTTACCATCATTACTCTGAATTCTTTGTCAGGTAGGTTCCCTATTTCATCTTCATTTATTTGGTCTTGTAGCTTTTTACCTTGCTCCTTCATCTGTAATAAATTTTTTTGTCGTTTCCTTTTTTTTTTTTTTTTTTGATGGGTGGTGCTGTATTCCTCTCTTACTGGTTGTTTGGCCTGAGACATCCAGCACTGGAGTTTGCAGGCAGTTGGATAGAGCTGGTTCTTGGTGCTGAGATGAGGACCTCCAGGAGACCTCACTCCGATTGATATTCTCTGGGTTCTGAGGTTCTCTGTTAGTCCAGCAGTTTGGACTTGGAGCTCCCACCACAGGAGCTTGGCCCCGACCTCCAGCCTGGGAACAAAGATCCTGCAAGCCAGTTGCTAGGGGTTCCTACCATCCCATTAGGTGTCCATGGCCCCCCACCAGTGCCTGGTAGGTGCCCTAGTTGTGAGGAGACGTGAATTCCACGTCCTCCTAGTATGCCATCTTGACTCTACCCCCATGTCTATTTTTAAGTCTCCTCTCATAAGTCTATTCTTCTCAAGCTGTGATAACCATAACCTGTGGGTACTCAGTTGTATTCCAGAGAGTTTGGCAGGGCCATAGGATAAACTTGGAGCATCTGCCTACTTCCTGATTTAATCCACAGTATACATAGGGGAAAATGTTTATGTTAAAGCAAAGACATTATGTTAATAACATATATGATTCAGATGGATTTTAAACATAAGCCCTGATAGTTTGAAGAAGAACTCTTCAGTAGTGAGCCACCTGGGGCAATACCTCCGAACTCTTAACACAAGCTTGCCTTTTCTTGGGAGAAATCTGTAAGAGATTCTGTTTGGGCCTTTGGCAAGTGACCTTTATGTTGGTAGGCAAAGAATGAATTTTGGTACTGAGTTAGGCAAACAACATATGAAAAATAAAATTACCTGTGACCTATATTGATATCTACCTAAAAATCCCTAAGATTTTCTGGCTCAATATTATATATTAAAAATATACATAGCATAATGAATAATTAAACTAAAGGATGCAGTTTCTTCTTCAAGGGTTCTATAATTTAATCGAGAGCATGAACAAAGCAGTATATACTTTTTTCAATTTGAATTAAAATGGAAAAAATATTAGTGTAATACAAATACACACAATTAACAACAACAAAGAAGATCCTTTAATGATTCAGTTCACGTAAAAACAATAAATTCTATTAGATCTAAGGCCTGAACTTTGCCTTCTACTTCTATTGAGATGTCCTTCTTAATCGCTCATAATCTTTCTATAATTTTTCTTCTTTCCCCTTAAGATTTGACTATGCAGCTTTTTATGCTCACATAGTTTTTTTTAAATTTAATTTAATTAATTTATTTTTTATACAGCAGGTTCGTATTAGTTATCTATTTTATACATATTAGTGTATACATGTCAATAACAATCTCCCAATTCTTCCCACCACCACCACCACCCCCCCACCTTCACCCCTTGGTGTCCATACATTTGTTCTCTATATCTGTGTCACTATTTCTGCCCCGCAAACTGGTTCATCTGTACCAGTTTTCTAGGTTCCACATATATGCGTTAATATACGATACTTGTTTTTCTCTTTCTGACTTACTTCACTCTGTATGACAGTCTCTAGGTCCATCCATGTCTCAACAAATGACCCAGTTTATTTCCTTTTTATGGCTAATACTCCATTGTATATATGTACCATATCTTTTTTGTCCATTCGTCTTTTGATGGACATTTAGGCTGCTTCCATGACCTGGCTATTGTAAATACTGCTGCAGTGAACATTGGGGTGCCTGTGTCTTTTTGAATTATGGTTTTCTCTGGGTATATGCCTTGGAATGGGATTGCTGGTCACATGGTAATTCTATTTTTAGTTTTTTAAGGAACCTCCATACTGTTCTCCATAGTGGCTGTATCAATTTACATTTCCACGAACAGTGCAAGAGGGTTCCCTTTTCTCCACACCCTCTCCAGCACTTATTGTTTGTAGATTTTTGATGATGGCCATTCTGACCAGTGTGAGGTGATACTTCATTGTAGTGTTGATTTGCATTTCTCTAATAATTAGAGATGCTGAGCAGCTTTTCATGTGCCTCTTGGTCATCTGTATATCTTCTTTGAAGGGATGTCTATTTAGGTCTTCTGCCCATTTTTGGATTGGGTTGTTTGCTTTTTTAATATTGAGCTGCATGAGCTGTTTATATATTTTAGAGATTAATCCTCTGTCAGTTGCTTCATTTGCAAATATTTTCTTCCATCCTGAGGGTTGTCTTTTCGTCTTGTTTATGGTTTCCTTTGCTGTGCAAAAGCTTTGAAGTTTCATTAGGTCCCATTTGTTTATTTCTGTTTTTATTTCCATTACTCTAGGAGGTGGGTCAAAAAAGATCTTGCTGTGATTTATGTCATAGAGTATTCTTCCTATGGTTTCCTCTAAGAGTTTTATAGTGTCCAGTCTTACATTTGGGTCTTTAATCCATTTTGAGTTTATTTTTGTGTATGGTGTTAGGGAGTGTTCTAATTTCATTCTTCTATATGTAGCTGTCCAGTTTTCCCAGCACAACTTATTGAAGAGACTGTCGTTTCTCCATTGTATATTCTTGCCTCCTTAGTCATAGATTAGTTGACCATAGGTGCGTGGGTTTACCTCTGGGCTTTCTATTCTGTTCCATTGATCTATATTTCTGTTTTTGTGCTGGTACCACATTGTCTTAATTACTGTATCTTTGTAGTATAATCTGAAGTCAGGGAGTCTGATTCCTCGAGCTCCGTTTCTTTCCCTCAAGATTTCTTTGGCTATTCGAGGTCTTTTGTGTCTGCATACAAATTTTAAGATTATTTGTTCTAGTTTTTGAAAAAAATGCCATTGGTAATTTCATAAAGATTGCATTGAATCTATAGATTGCTTTGGGTGGTATAATCATTTTCACAATATTGTTTCTTCCAATCCAAGAAACATTCTTAAATTTAAAGTCTATTTTATCTGATATGAGTATTGCTACTCCAGCTTTCTTTTGATTTCCATTTGCATGGAATATCTTTTTCCATCCCCTCACTTTCAGTCTGTATGTGTCCCTAGGTCTGAAGTGAGTCTCTTGTAAGACATATATATGGGTCTTGTTTTGGTATACACTCAGCAAGCCTGTGTCTTTTTTTTTTTTTTAAACATCTTTATTGAAGTATAATTGCTTTACAATGGTGTGTTAGTTTCTGCTTTATAACAAAGTGAATCAGTTATACATATACATATGTTCCCATATCTCTTCCCTCTTGCATCTCCTTCCCTCCCACCCTCCCTATCCCACCCCTCTAGGTGGTCACAAAGCACCGAGCTGATCTCCCTGTGCTATGCGGCTGCTTCCCACTAGCTATCTATTTTACATTTGGTAGTGTATATATGCCCATGACACTCTCTCACCCTGTCACATCTCACGCCTCCCCCTCCCCATATCCTCAAGTCCATTCTCTAGTAGGTCTGTGTCTTTATTCCCGTCTTGCCACTAGGTTCTTCATGACTTTTTTTTTTTTTTCCTTAGATTCCATATATATGTGTCAGCATACTGTATTTCTTTTTCTCTTTCTGACTTACTTCACTCTGTATGACAGACTCTAACTCCATCCACCTCATTACAAATACCTCCATTTCGTTTCTTTTTATGGCTGAGTAATATTCCATTGTATATATGTGCCACATCTTCTTTATCCATTCATCCAATGATGGACACCTAGGTTGCTTCCATGTCCTGGCTATTGTAAACAGAGCTGCAATGAATATTTTGGTATATGATTCTTTCTGAATTATGGTTTTCTCAGGGTATATGCCCAGTAGTGGGATTGCTGGGTCGTATGGTAGTTCTATTTTTAGTTTTTTAAGGACCCTCCATACTGTTCTCCATAGTGGCTGTATCAATTTACATTCCCACCAACAGTGCAAGAGTGTTCCCTTTTCTCCACACCCTCTCCAGCATTTATTGTTTCTAGATTTTTTGATGATGGCCATTCTGACCGGTGTGAGATGATACCTCATTGTAGTTTTGATTTGCATTTCTCTAATGATTAATGATGTTGAGCATTCTTTCATGTGTCTGTTGGCAATCTGTATATCTTCTTTGGAGAAATGTCTATTTAGGTCTTCTGCCCATTTTTGGATTGGGTTGTTTGTTTTTTTTGTTATTGAGCTGCATGAGCTGCTTGTAAATCTTGGAGATTAATCCTTTGTCAGTTGCTTCATTTGCAAATATTTTCTCCCATTCTGAGGGTTGTCTTTTGGTCTTGTTTATGGTTTCCTTTGCTGTGCAAAAGCTTTTAAGTTTCATTAGGTCCCATTTGTTTATTTGTGTTTTTATTTCCATTTCTCTAGGACCTGGGTCAAAAAGGATCTTGCTGTGATTTATGTCATAGAGTGTTCTGCCTATGTTTTCCTCTAAGAGTTTGATAGTGTCTGGCCTTACACTTAGGTCTTTAATCCATTTTGAGTTTATTTTTGTGTATGGTGTCAGGGAGTGTTCTAATTTCATACTTTTACATGTAGCTGTCCAGTTTTCCCAGCACCTCTTATTGAAGAGGCTGTCTTTTCTCCACTGTATATGCTTGCCTCCTTTATCAAAGATAAGGTGACCATATGTGCGTGGGCTTATCTCTGGGCTTTCTATCCTGTTCCATTGATCTATATTTCTGTTTTTGTGCCAGTACCAAACTGTCTTGATTACTGTAGCTTTGTAATATAGTCTGAAGTCAGGGAGCCTGATTCCTCCAGCTCCATTTTTCGTTCTCAAGATTGCTTTGGCTATTCGGGGTCTTTTGTGTTTCCATACAAATTGTGAAATTTTTTGTTCTAGTTCTGTGAAAAATGCCAGTGGTATTTTGATAGGGATTGCATTGAATCTGTAGATTGCTTTGGGTAGCAGAGTCATTTTCACAATGTTGATTCTTCCAATCCAAGAACATGGTATATCTCTCCATCTATTTGTATCATCTTTAATTTCTTTCATCAGTGTCCTCTAATTTTCTGCATACAGGTCTTTTGTCTCCTTAGGTAGGTTTATTCCTAGATATTTTATTCTTTTTGTTGCAATGGTAAACGGTATTCTTAATTTCACTTTCAGATTTTTCATCATTACTATATAGGAATGCAAGAGATTTCTGTGCATTAATTTTGTATCCTGCTACTTTACCAAATTCATTGATTAGCTCTAGTAGTTTTCTGGTAACATCTTTAGGATTCTCTATGTATAGTATCATGTCATCTGCAAACAGTGACAGCTTTACTTCTTCTTTTCCGATTTGGATTCCTTTTATTTCTTTTTCTTCTCTGATTGCTGTGGCTAACACTTCCAAAACTATGTAGAATAATAGTGGTGAGAGTGGGCAACCTTGTCTTGTTCCTGATCTTAGTGGAAATGGTTTCAGTTTTTCACCATTGAGGACAATGTTGGCTGTGGGTTTGTCATATATGGCCTTTATTATGTTGAGGAAAGTTCCCTCTATGCCTACTTTCTGCAGGGCTTTTATCATAAACGGTGTTGAATTTTGTCGAAAGCTTTCTCTGCATCTATTGAGATGATCATATGGTTTTTCTCCTTCAATTTGTTAATATGATGTATCACGTTGATTGATTTGCGTATATTGAAGAATCCTTGCATTCCTGGAATAAACCCCACTTGATCATGGTGTATAATACTTTTAATGTGCTGTTGCATTCTGTTTGCTAGTATTTTGTTGAGGATTTTTGCATCAATGTTCATCAGTGATATTGGCCTGTAGTTTTCTTTCTTTGTGACATCTTTGTGTGGTTTTGGTATCAGGGTGATGGTGGCCTCATAGAATGAGTTTGGGAGTGTTCCTCCCTCTGCAATATTTTGGAAGAGTTTGAGAAGGATAGGTGTTAGCTCTTCTCTAAATGTTTGATAGAATTCGCCTGTGAAGCCATCTGTTCCTGGGCTTTTGTGTGTTGGAAGATTTTTAATCACAGTTTCAATTTCAGTGCTTGTGATTGGTCTGTTCATATTTTCTATTTCTTCCTGGTTCAGTCTCGGCAGGTTGTGCATTTCTAAGAATCTGCCCATTTCTTCCAGGTTGTCCATTTTATTGGCATATAGTTGCTTGTAGTAATCTCTCATGATCGTTTGTATTTCTGCAGTGTCAGTGGTTACTTCTCCTTTTTCATTTCTAAATCTATTGATTTGAGTCTTCTCCCTTTTTCTCTTGATGAGTCTGGCTAATGGTTTATCAATTTTGTTTATCTTCTGAAAGAACCAGCTTTTAGTTTCATTGATTTTTGCTATTGTTTCCTTCATTTCTTTTTCATTTATTTCTGATCTGATCTTTATGATTTCTTTCCTTCTGCTAGCTTTGGGGTTTTTTTGTTCTTCTTTCTCTAATTGCTTTAGGTGCAAGGTTAGGTTGTTTATTCGAGATGTTTCCTGTTTCTTGATGTAGGCTTGTATTGCTATAAACTTCCCTCTTAGAACTGCTTTTGCTGCATCCCATAGGTTTTGGGTCGTCGTGTCTCCATTGTCATTTGTTTCTAGGTATTTTTTGATTTCCCCTTTGATTTCTTCAGTGATCACTTCGTTATTAAGTAGTGTATTGTGTAACCTCCATGTGTTTGTATTTTATACAGATCTTTTCCTGTAATTGATATCTAGTCTCATAGCGTTGTGGTCGGAAAAGATACTTGATACGATTTCAATTTTTTTAAATTTCCCAAGGCTTGATTTGTGACCCAAGATATGATCTATCCTGGAGAATGTTCCATAAGCACTTGAGAAAAATGTGTATTCTGTTGTTTTTGGGTGGAATGTCCTATAAATATCAATTAAGTCCATCTTGTGTAATGTATCATTTAAAGCTTGTGTTTCCTTATTTATTTTCATTTTGGATGATCTGTCCATTGGTGAAAGTGGGGTGTTAAAGTCCCCTACTATGATTGTGTTACTGTCGATTTCCCCTTTTATGGCTGTTAGTATTTGCCTTATGTATTGAGGTGCTCCTATGTTGGGTGCATAAATATTTACAATTTTTATACCTTCCTCTTGGATCGATCCCTTGATCATTTTATAGTGTCCTTCTTTGTCTCTTGTAATAGTCTTTATTTTAAAGTCTATTTTGTCTGATATGAGAATTGCTACTCCAGCTTGCTTTTGATTTCCATTTGCATGAAATATCTTTTTCCATCCCCTCACTTTCAGTCTGTATGTGTCTCTAGGTCTGAAGTGGGTCTCTTGTAGACAGCATATATATGGGTCTTGTTTTTGTATCCATTCAACCAGTCTGTGTCTTTTGGTGGGAGCATTTACTCCATTTACATTTAAGGTAATTATTGATATGTATGTTCCTATTCCCATTTTCTTAAATGTTTTGGGTTTGTTATTGTAGGTGTTTTCCTTCTCTTGTGTTTCTTGCCTAGAGAAGTTCCTTTAGCATTTGTTGTAAAGCTGGTTTGGTGGTGCTGAACTCTGTCAGCTTTTGCTTGTCTGTAAAGGTTTTAATTTCTCCATCAAATCTGAATGAGATCCTTGCTGGGTAGAGTAACCTTGGTTGTAGGTTTTTCTCCTTCATCACGTTAAGTATATCCTGCCACTCCCTTCTGGCTTGCAGAGTTTCTGCTGAAAGATCAGCTGTTAACCTTATGGGGATTCCCTTGTGTGTTATTTGTTGTTTTTCCCTTGCTGCTTTTTATATGTTTTCTTTATATTTAATTTTTGATAGTTTGATTAATATGTGTCTTGGTGTGTTTCTCCTTGGATTTATCCTGTATGGGACTCTTTGTGCTTCCAGGACTTGATTAACTATTTCCTTTCCCATATTAGGGAAGTTTTCAACTATAATCTCTTCAAATATTTTCTCAGTCCCTTTCTTTTTCTCTTCTTCTTCTGGGACCCCTATGATTCGAATGTTGGTGCGTTTAATGTTGTCCCAGAGGTCTCTGAGTCTGTCCTCAGTTCTTTTCATTCTTTTTTCTTTATTCTGCTCTGCAGTAGTTATTTCCACTCTTTTATCTTCCAGGTCACTTGTCCGTTCTTCTGCCTCAGTTATTCTGCTATTGATCCCGTCTAGAGTATTTTTAATTTCATTTATTGTGTTTTTCATCGTTGCTTGGTTCCTCTTTAGTTCTTCTACGTCCTTGTTAAATGTTCCTTGCATTTTGTCTATTCTATTTCCAAGATTTTGGATCATCTTTACTATCATTATTCTGAATTCTTTTTCAGGTAGACTGCCTATTTCCTCTTCATTTGTTAGGTCTGGTGTGTTTTGAGCCTGCTCCTTCACCTGCTGTGTGTTTTTTTGTCTTCTCATTTTGCTTATCTTACTGTGTTTGGGGTCTCCTTTTCACAGGCTGCAGGTTCATAGTTCCCGTTGTTTTTGGTATCTGTCCCCAGTGGCTAAGGTTGGTTCCGTGGGTTGTGTAGGCTTCCTGGTGGAGGGGACTAGTGCCTGTGTTCTGGTGGATGAGGTTGGATCTTGTCTTTCTGGTGGGCACGTCCACGTCTGGTGGTGTGTTTTGGGGTGTCTGTGGCCTTATGATTTTAGGTAGCCTCTCTGTTAATGGATGGGGCTGTGTTCCTGTCTTGCTAGTTGTTTGGCATAGGGTGTCCAGCACTGTAGCTTGCTGGTCGTTGAGTGAATCTGGGTCTTGATGTTGAGTTGGAGATCCCTGAGAGATTTTCGCCATTTGGTATTATGTGGAGCTGGGAGGTCTCTTGTGGACCAGTGTCCTGAAGTTGGCTCTCCCACCTCAGAGGCACAGCCCTGATGCCTGGCTGGAGCACCAAGAGCCCTTCATCCACACGGCTCAGAAAAAAAGGGATAAAAAATAGAAAGAAAGAAAGAAAGAGGATAAAATAAAATAAAATAAAGCTATTATAATAAAAAATAATTAAAAAATTATTAAGAATAAATTTATTAAGAAAAAATTTTTTTAGCTTTTACAAATAGATTTATTAATTTTTTATAATAAAAAATAAGAAAAAAATTATTAAGAAAAAAATTTATTAAGAAAAAATTTTTTAATTTTTTAAAAATAAAAAATATGAAAAAAGTTATTGAAAAATTTTTTTTAATTTTTTAAAAATAGAATATAAGGAAAAAATTATTAAGAAAACATTTATTAGGGAAAAAAAATATTTTAAGTAAAAAAAAAAAACAAAACGGACGGACCTAACCCTGGGACTAATGGTGAGAGCAAAGCTATACAGACAAAATCTCACCCAGAAGCATACACATATACACTCACAAAAAAAGGAAAAGGGGAAAAATTAATATATCCTGCTCCCAAAGTCCACCTCCTCAATTTGGGATGATTCGTTGTCTATTCAGGTATTCAACAGATGCAGGCACATCAAGTTGTTTGTGGAGCTTTAATCTGCTGCTTCTGAGGCTGCTGGGAGAGATTTCCCTTTCTCTTCTTTGTTCGTACAGCTCCCAGGGTTCAGCTTTGGATTTGGACCCGCCTCTGCGTGTAGGTCGCCTGAGGGCGTCTGTTCCCCGCCCAGACAGAACGGGGTTAAAGGAGCAGCTGATTCGGGGGCTCTGGCTCAGTCAGGCTGGGGGGAGGGAGCGGTAAGGAGGAGGCGGGGCGAGCCTGCGGCGGCAGAAGCCGGCGTGACGTTGCAGCAGCCTGAGGCGCGCCGTGCGTTCTCCCGGGGAAGTTGTCCCCGGATCACGGGAGCCTGGCCGTGGCGGGCTGCACAGGCTCCCGGGAGGGGCGGTGTGGAGAGTGACCTGTGCTCGCACACAGGCTTTTTGGTGGCGGCAGCAGCAGCCTTAGCGTCTCATGCCCGTCTCTGGGGTCCGCGCTGATAACCGCGGCTCGTGCCCATCTCTGGAGTTCGTTTAAGCGGCGCTCTGAATCCCCTCTCCTTGCACGCCGCGAAACAAAGAGGCAAGAAAAAGTCTCTTGCCTCTTCGGCAGCCGCAGTCTTTTTCCCGGACTCCCTCCCGGCTAGCACCGAAGCCCGAGCCTCAGCTCCCAGCCCCGCCCGCCCCGGCGGCTGAGCAGACAAGCCTCTCGGGCTGGTGAGTGCTGCTCGGCGCCGATCCTCTGTGCGGGAATCTCTCCGCTTTGCCCTCCACACCCCTGTGGCTGCGCTCTCCTCCGTGGCTCTGAAGCTTCCCCCCTCTGCCTCCCGCAGTCTCTGCCCGCGAAGGGGCTTCCTAGTGTGTGGAAACCTTTCCTCCTTCACAGCTCCCTCCCACTGGTGCAGGTCCCGTCCCTATTCTTTTGTCTCTGTTATTTCTTTTTTCTTTTGCCTTACCCAAGTACGTGGGGATTTTCTTGCCTTTTGGGAGGTCTGACGTCTTCTGCCAGCGTTCAGTGGGTGTTCTGTAGGAGCAGTTCCACGTGTAGATGTATTTCTACTGTATCTGTGGGAAGGAAGGTGATCTCCGCGTCTTACTCTTCCGCCATCTTGCCCCGCCTCCCAAGCCTGTGTCTTTTGATTGGAGCATTTAATCCATTTATATTTAAGATAATTATCGATATATATGTTTCTATTACCATTTTCTTTATTGTTTTGGGTTTATTATTGTAGGTCTTTTCCTTATTTTTTTTTCCAGGCTAGAGAAGTTCCTTTAGCATTTGTGGTAAAGCTGGTGTGATGGTCTGAATTCTCTTAGCTTTTGCTTGTCTATAAAGCTTTAGATTTCTCTGTCAAATCCAAATGAGATCCTTGCTGGGTAGAGTAATCTTTGTTGTAGATTCTTCCCTTTCATCATTTTAAATATATCATGCCACTCCCTCTGGCTTGTAGAGTTTCTGCTGAGAAATCAGCTGTTAACCTTCTGGGAGTTCCCTTGTATGTTATTTGTCATTTATCCCTTGTTACTTTTAATGAATTTTCTTTGTCTTTACTTTTTGTCAATTTGATTATTATGTGTCTCAGTGTGTTTCTCCTTGGGTCTATCCTGCCTGGGACTCTCTTCACTTCCTGGACTTGGGTAGCTATTTCCTTTCCTATGTTAGGGAAGTTTTCTACTATGATCTCTTCAAATATTTTCTCAGGTCCTTTCTCTTCTCTCTCTTCTCCTTCTCGGACCTCTATAATGGGAATATTGGTCCTTTTAATGTTGTCCCAGAGGTCTCTTAGGCTGTCTTCATTTCTTTTCATTCTTTTCTCTTTATTCTGTTCCATGGCAGTGATTTCCACCATTCTGTCTTCCAGGTCACTTATCCATCCTTCTGCCTCAGTTATTCTGCTACTGATTCCTTCTAGTGTATTTTTCATTTCAGTTATTGTATTGTTCCTCTCTGTTTGTTCTTTAATTCTTCTATGTGTTTGTTCTTAAATTCTTCTAGGTCTTTGTTAAACATTTCTTGCATCTTCTCGATCTTTGCCTCCATTCTTTTTCCGAGGTCCTGGATCATCTTCATTATCATTATTCTGAATTCTTTTTCTGGAAGATTTCCTATCTCCCCTTCATTTAGTTGTTTTTCTGGGGTTTTATCTTGTTCCTTCATCTGGTATGTAGTCCTCTGCCTTTTCATTTTGTCTGCCTTTTTATGAATGTGGTTTTCATTCCCCAGGCTGCAGAATTGTAGTTCTTCTTGCTTCTGCTGTTTGCCCTCTGATGGATGAGGCTATCTAAGAGGTTTGTGCAAGCTTCCTTATGGGAGGGACTGGTGGCGGGTAGAGCTGGGTGTTGCTCTGGTGGCCAGAGCTCAGTCATACTTTAATCCACTTGTCTGCTGATCAGTGGGACAGAGTTCCCTCCCTCTTGGTTGTTTGGCCTGAGGCGACCAGCACTGGAGCCTACCAGTGCTCTTGGGTGGGGCTAATGGTGGACTTTGGGAGGGCTCACGCCAAGGAGCACTTCCCTGAACTTCTGCTGCCAGTGTCCTTGTCCCCACCATAAGCCACAGCCACCTCCTGCCTCTGCAGGAGACCCTCCAACACTAACAGATAGGTCTGCTTCAGTCTCCCATGTGGTCACCGCTCCCTCCCCTGTGTCCTGATGCTCACACTACTTTGTGTGTGCCCTCCAAGAGTGGAGTCTCCACTTCCCCAAGTCCTGTCAAAGCCCTGCAATCAAATCCCACCATCCTTCAAAGTTTGATTCTCTAGGAATTCCTCCTGCCACTGCCAGACCCCCAGGTGGGAAGCCTGACGTGGGGCTCAGAACCTTCACTCCAGTGGGTGGACCTCTGTGGTATAAGTGTTTTCCAGTTTGTAAGTCACCAACCCAGCAGCCTTGGGATTTGATTTTATTGTGACTGAGCCCCCGTGTCATTGCGGCTTCTCCCCTGTCCTTGGATGTGCGACATCTTTTTTGGTGAGTTCCAGTGTCCTCCTGTCGATGATTGTTCAGCAGTTAGTTGTGATTCCAGTGCTCTCACAAGAGGGAGTGAGCGTGTGTCCTTTTATTCCGCCATCTTCCAGGCTGCATCTTGCTCACATAGTCTTAACTGCATTCTCAAGGATAATTATTCCCCCCCAAAATATCTAATCTTGTCCTTTCTATCTCCCTTCATTCCACCAATCTAATTACATAGAGTGTTGTGTTCCAGAAAAATCCTGACAGATCATTTTCCCACTCAAGTTCCCCAACTATTAAAATGAATCTTACCCCTCACTTTTATTTCCTCCAAAGATTCACTCACATTTGTGCTGAATTTAGCACAGCCTCTAAAATGGAAGTGTGCTAATGATTCCAGGGAGCTATAAAACATGAAAATTGCAAATATTTCAGTGCACTGCCAAGAGAACATAATGCAGTTCTCAGTGTATTGCCACTTGACAAATAGTTTTAGACTTTTAGGGTTTCTGATGAAGCTAAGATTAGTAGTTTGGAGTGCTGTAATAGAATATCATGTACCTTCCTAATTTATTTTTGAGATACACAAATCATCAGGAAGAAATCTGTTTCTAAGATGCTGATTGTGAAGTATGTTCCTGGTGTGTTTTGAGAGAGTAGAATATTTTCCTGCTTGCCAGTTATCTTATTTGTTTTCTAATCTTTGATATTATATTATTTTTTGCACAAAAAGTATTTCTCCTGAGTATTGACCATCATATTATTTCTTGTTACAAATATCCAAACAGGCACAAATTCCACTAGATGATTTCTGCCTTTTTTCCTTTAATTGATATTTTGGTAGAAATCTTTTTGGGCTGAAGTGCTGTATCCATTTTCAAAGGTTCCAGCTTATCTGTGGAACCCTGTGGAACCCCAGATAAAAATTTTTGCAACTTATGCATTAGATAAGAAGGGTTCCACAGCAATGTGATTACCCATAATATCTAACAAATACATCTTTTAAATAAATTTATTTATTTATGTATTTATTTATTTATTTATGGCTGTGTTGGGTCTTCGTTTCTGTGCGAGGGCTTTCTCCAGCTGCGGCGAGCGGGGGCCACTCTTCATCGCGGTGCGCGAGCCTCTCACTGTCGTGGCCTCTCGTTGCGGAGCACGGCTCCAGGCGCGCAGGCTCAGCAGTTGTGGCTCACGGGCCCAGTCGCTCCGCGGCATGTGGGATCCTCCCGGACCAGGGCTCGAACCCGTGTCCCCTGCATTGGTAGGCAGATTCTCAACCACTGCGCCACCAGGGAAGCCCACAAATACATCTTTAATAAAAAAATTAAATATTTTATAACTGTGCAATCTATCTGTTTGATTTAAAATGGCATCCACAAAGATGAAGAGGTGCTGGAGTCATACTCAGAGGTTTGAGTATCAATCCCACATTTGCTGGCTATATGGATTTGAAAAACAAATTCCTATAGTCGAGCATTATATTCTTCATTAAAATAGATATAATAAAAGCATGACATTCATAAGGTTACTTTAAAAATTAAATGTGATAATGTCTCTAAAGTGAACACTTGGTATATATTGAGTTTTAGCTGCCAAGAATGAAAATGTCAGGTTCTTTACCATGTGATGGTTATCAATTTAAAAAGTTTAAGTTGATTATTTCATGTTACTTTCACAATTTAAAAAGGATCAGTGAAGTTAAATAATACAGTTGTGTTATGGTCATTCGGGTAGTAATATGTGAGCCGAGATAGGATCAGACTGAGTGAGAAAACTCAACCATTATAATCTACTGAATATAATCAAGAGCCCATAATATTTGAAAATAAAATTTACTGAGTGCCTAAAAAGTGCTGGAGAAGGGTATGATTTAAATACTTGCACTTAAGTACTCCTTAGGAGTTCAGCTGCTATTCTTCCCCTTTTCCAGAAAACAAAAATTCTTTTCTTCCTTTTCCCTAATGGGTTAAGTTTCCTACTGAGCCGTTTTTTTCTAGTAGGCTCTGTAAGTAGCCTTCTGCCCTATAGCCTTTTCAAGAGCCTAGAAGAACATTTGAGATCTGTGAGGAAAAATAAATTTACTGACCCTAAAATACTAGAAGAAATATACCAACTCAGTATTAATAGGTGTTGAATAGCCACAAGTGAAAAATAATCAAATAATCTCTTTATCTTTCTCTCATATTATGTAAGGATACGGCTATATTTAATGTGAGTTTCAGGTAGACTGAGATAATGTGTTGTGTACCCTGCTAAAGGAAGATTTATTGGGGTCTGAAAAGTTATTCAAACCATCCACTCTGCCATCAAGGACTGCTTAAGGAACTAGCATGTTAATAATAGTCCTTAAATACAGCCAGTCTATTTGTATCCAAGTTCTTTGCCTTGCAGTGTTCTTCTCTGTCAGATCTCTAAATGTTAGCATGCTGCTTTCTCCTCAGTACTCTCTTCTGATTTAAAAAACAAACAAAAAACCCCAAAACCCAAAACCTTCATTTAGATATAATTGGCAAGTATTACATGGCATATATTTAAAATGTAAAGTTTGGTAGGTTTTGAAATGTAAATACACCTGTGACTTCCCCTCCCTGTCATCTGTTTGCTTTTGCTCTGAGTTTCCTTCTTAGAGTTTTTTTTTTTTCCTAACTCCTTTAGAGCCATAATCAACATTCTTTTATGATCTATACCACCCTGTCTTAGGGTTTTAAATGGGCCTCAAAGACATCACCACACTCCAATTGATCCAGTCATCACCAACACAACTAACTAAAGCAGAGAGTTTTAAAATTATTACAGTAGCTTTCTCCTTTATCATGTGGATAAACATCTGTTAAAATTATAGAGCAAGTATGTTTTGTGGGTGTGTTCTGTGTATCCTTCAGATAAACTATCTTCTATTGCACTTTGTTTCTTCTGGAGACATAGATGCAGGGAATTTTCAAGTCCCCAGTGGAGCCTGGGTGAGAAGTGATTCTTGCTGGGGACATTCAGAGCCAAGGGATGCTATTGTGAGATGGAGAAAGGATTAAAAAGGAAATGAAATGAGATACTCTTCTGCCAGGCTCGTGGGTACGTGTTTAGTTTCCAGTAAAGGGCTGTTACACTGAAAGGTAAAATTCTTGCAGTGATTGGTTTGGGAAGAATTGGAGGTTCAGTAACTTCCCCAAGAGACATTATCATTACCCAGGTTCAGCACTGAAGTTGATGGGGAAACATATGAACAAACTAGGAGCACTCTACAATGGCTGTATTCCCTAGTTCTAGAGTGTTATTTTGCATATCATATAAGATGTTTCCTACTGATTTTGAAAGAAAAATTATAAACTGGTATTAAAATCAATTTCCAGGGATATATGAGAGAGCCCTTCTTCCAGGTAATACTCTGAAGACTGCCTTTTTCTAACAGTAATCTCACAAGAATTGAGTTCCAATGCTAGTTTATTTCATCTCCTAACTTTACTGAATAATAGTCTTCCCCAACAGGGACTGTGCTTCCAGTAGAGAAATCAGTGCTAGCCCAAAATTGTCAGAGGCCCTTAGGTCTAGACCACGAATATTGTACATCCAATGCAGTTCTTTTTCAAGATTAGGTTTGTGTATTATACCATATATGGTAAGCCACATTCAGCCATCACACAGATCCAAGGAGGCTAGCTCACGTTTGAAAAGTTTGATTTTTTTGTTTTTGTTTTTTCCATATTTTTCTCTCAGTCCTTCAGAAAACCATGGCCCCAGTGTATAGGCCTTGGATTATGGGGTATGTCCAGCAATAAACACTGAATAAGTTGTTGAGTTTTGGAGGCTGTAGTACATGGAAATTAGTAAAGAGAATCTAAATGAAAATCTTGGAATGTTAAGATACAAAAACCTGGCCTATTAGTTTCCTATTGCTATTATAACAAATTATCAAATATTTAGTACTTTAAAACTACACAAATGTATTCTCTTACAGTTCTAGAGGTCAGAGTCTAAAATTGGTAAGCAGGGCTGCATTCCTTTTGGGGGTTCTGGGAAGAATGTTTCTATGCCTTTTCTAGTTTCTAGGGATCCCCTGCATTCCTTGGCTCGTGACCCCATTCTCTATCTTAAAGTCAGTAGTGTAGCATCTTCCAGTCTCTGTCTTTCTTGGCTTTTTGCTTCATATTACCTTTTTCGACTCTAATCCTCCCATCTCCTTATTATAAGGACCTTTAGGATTACATTGGGACCACACAGTCCAGGTAATCTCACCATCAGATCTTTAGTTTAATCACATACACAAGGTCGCTTTTGCCATATAAGGTGACATATTTACAGGTTGCCAGGGACTAGGATATGAACATCTTTCAGGGCCCATTATTCTCCTTACCACATCTGGATAACATATCCCAAGTAATATCAATCTAAAATCCAATAAGAGAGCACATTTCCCACAGCCAAAGGGAAATAAATCGGAAAATCTATATGAAAATGAGAAAGTAGAAGAAAAGCAGTACAAGACAATGTCTAGACCATGGGCCAGCTACCTGTTTTTGTAAATAATGTCTTATTGGAAAATAGCAATATTCATTCATTTATATGTTGCCTATGGTTGCTTTTGTGCCATAATGACAGAGTTGTATAATTGTGACAGAAATCATATGGCCTACAGAATCAAAAATATTTCCTTTTTAACCCTTTATAGAAAAAAAATGTCTGATTCTTTGCTAGAGAATTATCTGAGTGGAAAACTATAACATTTATTTATATAATGTTTTCTTATCTGGAATGGACATTGTATTAAATTCCTGGGGCTGCTTAACAAATTGCTGCAAACTGTATAAACTTATTCTCTCACAGTTTTAGAGGGTTGAAGTCCAAAATCAACAAGTCCATACATTATCTGAAGTTTCTAGGGCAGGAATATTTCTTTTAGCTTTTGCTGGTTTCAGTAATCCATGGCATTCCTTGGTTTATAGATGAATTTTCCTGCCTCCATCTCCAAATGGTTTTCTTCTCTGTATGTTGCTGTCCAAATTTCTCTCTTGTTAAAAATATACCAGTCATTGTTTAGGGTCTACTATTACCTAGTATATTCTCACCTTAACTTGATTATATCTGCAAAGACCTTATTTCCAAATACGGTCACATTCAGAGATTCCCATGGATGAACTTCAACATGTCTTTTTGGGAGGACACAATTCAATTCATAACAGGTATCAAAAAATATTTTAAATGTTTTCCTAACATGGAAAACAGCAATCATCCGAACTCACATTTTGCTTGACATCAATCAGTGGTAGGCTTTCATACCACCTTATACAAATACTAGATCCCTCTGCAAAAGGAATGTGATTAAGTCCTTTCAGTGGTAGTATAATAAATTTACATTTGAAATAAGAATGCTAAAGATGTAGTAGAGTGTACCCAAAGTCATGGTGACTTCAATGAGTGAACACTTTTGGTTCCCATGTAATCATGTAGCCTCATTTGAAGAGCTGGAAGTGTACTCTATTTTGGTTTTTGGTTTTATTTCGAATTCTCTTTGGTAGACTTACACATGCCCGTAACCTTACATGTCCCAGAACTTAGAATATACGTCACTGAGTAAAGTACACACAAAAAATATACAAAATATAATTATTTCTCCACAGCCAGCGTAAAATTTTGAAATGCTAGTATCTTTCTTTATATTCTCAAGATTTGGAACAAATTTTATCTGGACCTGTTTTTCATTTATATTTCATGTGGCTAAGTATGTTTTGCTTTTCTGCTGCCTATTAAATTGGAGCTGCAGTCTCAGAGATTGTCTTACTACTTTAGTAAATATGCCCAAAGATTATTAAACAATAAGCCTTTCTAATAAATATAATTTATGAATATAAAAATGCTCATAAATGATGTTTAATTCTTAAGGGGAGCCACAGAAGCTCTGAATCAATGGGATGTTATATCCTTTTTAGACTCTTGTACTGCTTCTCTGGTAATAGCATTAAGGTTGAAAGGAATGAACACTGACTTTTAGAACTGTAGTGCAGGTCATAAATTAGGAGGAACTGTCATATCATAAGGTTGTTTTGGAAAAAAATTACATCCTTACTTGTGATCATTATTTGCTATTGATGAGTTTGTGTTGTTAGATATTTTTTCCTCCCAAATTACAGTATGTTTCTAACATTTACATGAGAAAGAAATGTTATTGTAGCTTTAGTTAATATTTTTACAGAAGAAACCTCATATTTAAATATGATCAACACACAGGCTACTTATAATGAAGCAGACTTATTCATTCATTTGTTTATGCTTTCATATTACTTTCTATAAAATTTCATAATTATCATTTATCATATTTTATTATAGTCATTCATTTATATGACTGTCACCCCTTCTAAACTGTTAAGACCTTCAAGGTAGGACAATGCTTCATTTATCTCTGTAACCACTACCTGCATACTAACATGGTAGTCATTTAATCAATGTTTTGGGTTTAAAAAAAAAATTAAATTCAGAATAAACTGGCGTAGTTCCTAGTAATTAAGCAGTATGTACACATCCAATAAAAGCTAAATATGTAAATAAGTCATAATGAATTTTATTTAAGAAACATTAAATATATATAAATTGAAATTTTACATTGAAAGCATGCCATATGCTTTGGTGGTGTTCTGCTTTGTTCCCTTTAATAGAAAAATGACAAGTAAACTTCGTATGTTCCAAGAGATTGGGAATCCACGAATTTCCTGTAGGATGTTTAGAAGAAAAACATGATTATATAGGCCTTTTTTAAACTCAGTATACACCTTAATTTTATGTAAGGTATATATGTGTATATATGTTACATATAACTTTTCAGTTTATATTTAACAGTTATGTTTCAGAATAGACTCAACATATACTGAATTCTGATTTGATTCAAATCTTTTAACTCTCTATTTTTATACATTTAATTATTATCACATTAAAAAAATACTTTGTCCCTATTTTATAAATAAGAGGCTTAGATGTATTTCTAAGATTAAATAGCTGGTAAGATTTGGAACTAGAGCCTAATTATGTCTGATTCTATATCCCACAGTCTTTCTACTTCCAAAGATTTGCTAGCGTGGTGGTAAATATTTCACAGCTAGTTGTGGGTGGTAGGGTCTGATTTATTGCCTATACTGATTTTCATGGCACAGATACTCTTGCATTGACTGATTTCAAGCTACCAGCACCATTTCAATGAAGATGGAGTTTAAAAGAAAATTTAAGTCTTGGGTGTAGTAACAACCACCTCCAGCACACCACTGGGGAAAAAAATGATTCTATTATGGACAGTTATAATATCAGGACAAAGTCATAGAGAAGAGCTCGATTGTTCAAACCATTAATGCTGAGTCAAGACAGAAAGAGATGGCATTAGGAGTTTAAAAAATCAAGAAACGGTGGGCAGACAAGGTGAAATCAAGAATTTCCAGTGGTTGGTTAGATACCAGGAAGAGAGCAAGAGATTACAAATGAGATTTACAAATTCTTTGTATCTTCAGCACATGTTTTTCCATGTCTCATTATGAGATCTTCAAATATTATATGAATTATATCCTTCAAATACTATCATTTTTAATTACAAAAAATTGGAAACAGCTCAAATGCCTATCAATAGTGGGATTATAAATAAATGGTAAAATAGTCATATAATGGAATACTGTGCAGCAGTGAAAAAGAATGAACTGCTTCCCAAGTTAGCATGGATGAACCTCAATAATATTAACATGGGCTGATAACAAAATGGTCACAAAAAATACAAACAGAAAGATTCCATTTAAATATATTTAAAAAGACAGGCAAAACTAATCAATATATTATTTAGGAATGCTGTTACAAAAAGTCAAAGAAATGATTAACAATAAATTCTGAGTAGTGACTTTCTGTAAAGACAGAGAAGGGGGATGTGTGTTGGTTGTGGTAACACGCAGGTCTGTGTATACATTGTTGAATTCTATTTGTTCTTAAATCTTGCTTATGTATTCACACATGTTATAGGAATGCAAAAGTTTGCAGGAGTATTTTGAAAATTTAATAACAATTTTAGTCATAACTCATAGAAAGTACACAAAATAAATTTAAATTATCACCTCTGCTTGTGGGGCATGCATGGTGTTTTGATATGCAAACAGGAATGAAATGGAGTGCTATATAAGACTCAGGAGGACTTTGCTTTGCGTGCTTCTCTATTCTTAGTGAGTAGTCAAAGCACATGGAAAGCACTTAATAATTGTCATGTCTGATCACCTACATACTTGACTATTTGGTCAACATAGTTGGTATAAAAATATATTGTTGCAACATTAAAATAAGAACAATCGAGTCTAAAAAATAAATCAAATTCAAAACAGAAAAACAGAAATTCAAGAAACAGAATGATCTGAGACACTTTAAAAAGGAACAATGTAAACATTCTTGAGAAAATGAAAATATTTGGGAGATTTAGGAATTCATTTATATGAAAAACTTGTAATATAGTAGAGCTAGAAGAATATTGGAGTATATGCTGAGCTATGTTAAATTTAACAACGTCAGTGTACTAAAAATGAAATTTCATACCTCTAAGATAGTAGCATTATAAAAATCATATATAATTATATATAAATCTAAAGTAGTGCTAAGATAAATCAAGCGGAGAAAAAACTTAACATCAACGTGCATAATTACAACCACATAAGATTTTTTAATTAACAGCTAAATGGACTATATAGCAGTCATAATATAACAGATAATTTGAAATAACAAAAGTGGATATAAAGTATGTATTATCGCTTCATTGGCTAATATAGTTAATAAGCATTATGAAATTGGTATTGTTATACATCAGATATTGGCCTTACGCAATGTAGAGAGCGCTGACATTTAAGAGCTGATTTTTTTACATGAAAAAGGAATTTTAATACCAAAATCCAACTAGCTATTTTGACTGAATAGTATTAAGTAAGGTTGAGGATTTGCAGGAAAGATAATATTGTTTTGTTTACTACATATATATATATATAGTATTTTTCTCATGGAAATTTAAGATAAATTTTTTGAAATTGTAAAGAATATATATCATCCAGCATATTACCAGGTATCACCGTTAAAATATGCATTTTTCAATTTTTTTTCTGAAAACAATTTTAAATGTTGTTTTCATCATGGGATAATGTATTTTGGATATATTATACTTACTTACTTCACCTAACTAACATTATAAATAATACATTTTCCTAAGAATATCTTTGGGCAAATCATATTTCCTTTAAAGATTGTCTCCTTTGGATAAGTTTTCATGTGTATAATTATTATTTCCAAGTATCTACATATCATTAGAGCCTGTTACATATTGCTTATTTAAAAGACTTTTACCAATTCTTCATGACACTGGAAATATGAGTGTGTCATTTTAAACCTTATTAAATAGAATTGTTTAACTATCTGAAGAATATTTATTTATTTGATATGGCACTGCACTGCAGATTGATTTGCAAGCTTATTTCCAGAGACGTTAAAAATATTTTCAAAAGTGTGTTGACTGATTATACTTCCACTTTTAGGCATTATGTTTATATCCTTTTCTAATTTATTTGTGTTTTACTTATACTTTTTTTTAACATTTTTATTGGAATATAATTGCTTTACAGTGGTGTGTTAGTTTCTGTTTAATAACAAAGTGCATCAGTTATACATATACATATATCCCCATATCTCTTCTCTCTTGCATCTCCCTCCCTCCCACCCTCCCTATCCCACCCTTCTACCTGGTCACAAAGCACCGAGCTGATCTCCCTGTGCAATGCGACTGCTTCCCACTAGCTAGCTATTTTACATTTGGTAGTGTATATATGTCCATATATACACTGCCACTCTCTCACTTTGTCCCAGCTTACCCTTCCCCCTCCCCGTGTCCTCAAGTCCACTTTCTTGTAGGTCTGCATCTTTATTTCCGTCTTGCCCCTAGGTTCTTCATGACCATTTTTTTTATTATTAGATTCCATATATATGTGTTAGCATACGGTATTTGTTTTTCTCTTTCTGACCTACTTCACTCTGTATGACAGACTCTAGGTCCATCCACCTCACTACAAATAACTCAATTTCTTTCCTTTTTATGACTAATATTCCATTGTATATATGTGCCACATTTTATTTATCCATTCATCCGTCGATGGAAACATAGGTTGCTTCCATGTCCTGGCTATTGTAAATAGAGCTGCAATGAATATTGTGGTACATGACTCTTTTTTTTTTTGAATTATAGTTTTCTCAGGGTATATGCCCAGCAGTGGGATTGCTGGGTCATATGGTAGTTCTATTTTTAGTTTTTTAAGGAACCTCCATACTGTTCTCCATAGTGGCTGTATCAATTTACATTCCCACCAACAGTGTATGAGGGCTCCCTTTTCTCCACACCCTCTCCAGCATTTATTGTTTGTAGATACATATTTTTTGTTTGTAGATATACATTTTTTTAAACTCTGCACAATAAAGAAGCTGACTGGTTTACCTAACATGTTTGCAGAGAGAAATAGGAAGAGTAAGATTGACCATTTTAACAAATGGACCAAGTATATTGGTTTCT
Organism: Eubalaena glacialis; assembly: GCF_028564815.1. Taxonomy (NCBI): domain Eukaryota; kingdom Metazoa; phylum Chordata; class Mammalia; order Artiodactyla; family Balaenidae; genus Eubalaena; species Eubalaena glacialis. Next base: position 23,535,105 of record NC_083727.1, read on the forward strand.
AAATTATTATTCAATTAACCCAGTCCCATGTAATAGATAATCCATTCATGTCCATTGATTTAGGATAATAGGAAAATACCATTAAAGGTAATGCTATGAGAATAATATAAAAATTAGGATATTAGGCCACTGTTGTATTTTTCAGATGATGAAAGATGATACTCAGTAAAGGTAGTGAAGTGGAAATGAAGATGAAGGGAGTAACTCCTTTAAAATTTACCAAAAGGTCCTATCAAGTTCTTCTAAACACCAAGGATAGGGTATGAATAGAAAAAAAAAAGTCACTTGTGACCATAAAATAAAGATCATTCCTAACGTATGCTTCCCAATGCAATGTTACTGTCTTCAATTTATAACCATATACTCTCAAAGGAGAAGGAAAGTGACTTTTCAAAGAAAGGGTAATGTCAAGTAAAACCAAATTGTGCCTGATTGGCAAGTCAGAATTTTACAGTAATCTGATCTATAAAAATTTTGTCTTTTCTAAATCGTGAAATACTTTTAAAATTATATTATGTTATGTTGTATTATACCAAAAATAGACTTGAGATGTTGCTGTGAGCCTTTTCTTTTGCACCCTATTTAAGATGAACCTCTATTAGAAAATCATAGACTGGAAAACCTCAAAAATTTCTCCTACAGCTTCAAGAGGATGTGAATGAAAACCAATGCTAATTCTTATCCTTATTTGCCTACTCTTTATAAATTACCAGAAAAGAATATATAATTATAGTAAAGATCTCTGATTTTTCTTATACAGAAAAAAAAAATTAATGGAAATTTTACAGCTTTGTAATTTTCACTGACAAAAATGTGAACAAACTCTGCATCCACAGATATGCTCATAATGTTGTAATTTTGAATAAGATGTACCATAATTAGTAGAATATGATATTTTTCTCATGGATCATAAAGCAAGATATAGATAAGCAAACATTTTGGTAGGAAATAAGCCAGCACATCTGGTTGTTGACTGCATTGCCCCAGTATGGAAGTCAGTTTTCTCTATATTTTTCAGCACTTGTATCAAAATCTTTGTCTTTTTTCATAGTGAAGATAGATTTCATGAATGGCTTTCACTGAGTTTATATATCAAAATATCTAATGTCAAAGCAATATATTGAAAATTTAAAAATCTAACTAACTACCCAGATGTTTGGTTTACACAGTGCCAGCTTTTTTTCTAATCAATTATTTGCTGATCCTAATGTAGAAATTTTTAAATATAGAGAAAACATAAATACAAAAATAAAAATAATCTATCATCCTACTACTGAGAGTCAGTCATTAGTAATGTATTGACATACTTCCTTTGAAACTTTACATGTGTGATTTTACACATATTAAAAAAAAGCTTTATCTATCTAATCTGTATATTTAAGTCTAAAAGTTAAATAGCCTGATATGATATACTTCCTACAAAACAGAATACACACAATACTGTTTAATATCCTTTTATAGTGTTAGTGGTATATAATTAAGGTCAAGGAGATATCTACATAGTCCACACCTTCAGTGAGTGCATGAAAATTTCCTTCTTATAGCAGTTTTCTTTATTAAAGCGGTAAACACATTTGGATAGTGTTCATTTGTTTATACAGTTCTTAAATTAGGATTGATTTTTGCTAATTCTCCAAGTGTGGGCTCTTTATCACTTCAGCTATAAGTGTAACTCTTTTTAATATTATACCACCATTTAACTTGCTAGGATTTTTGGAATCTTCTTTCCAAAATTAGGTCATGAAAATTTGTGTTCAGGTGAATAAAAAACCTAAATTATGCATTATTACCTTAAGCATCCACTGGGAATTAAATATTTTAACTCTAGATCCACAATTGGCATCTGCACTATACTTCCGTGACATGATGGATTAATATTCAAAACAATGAGCAATAACTCATATTTTCTTGCATAGTGAAAATCACATGAGTGTCTTAAACTGAAATTACAGGGGAATTTGAAATGTGAATTATCTCAATTTCAATCTGTGTGTGTGTCTTCAAACAGTTGCCTTTGAGTCTTTTTAAAAAAAATTTAGTACAGTATAGTTGATTTACAATGTTGTGTTAGTTTCTGCTGTACAGCAAAGTGAGTAAGTTATACATATACATATATCCACTCTTTTTAATATTCTTTTCCCATATAGGTCATTACAGAGTACTGAGTAGAGTTCCCTGTGCCATATAGTAGGTTATCATTAGTTATCTATTTTATATATAGTAGTGTGTATGTGTCAATCCCAATCTCCCAATTTATCTCTCCCCCCCCCCTTTCCCCCCTGGTAACCATAAGTTTGTTTTTTACAATGGTGACTCTATTTCTGTTTTGTAAGCAAGTTCATTTGTACCATTTTTTAAGATTCCACATATAAGTGATAACATATATTTGTCTTTCTCTGTCTGACATACTTCACTCAGTATGACAGTCTCCAAGTCCATCCATGTTGCTACAAATGGCATTATTCCATTCTTTTCTATGACTGAGTAATATTCCATTGTATATACATGTTTATCTATTCACTGTCGATGGACATGTACATTTGAGTCTTTGTGAATCATTAGATGAACCAGGGAAATTATTTTGTGGTGACCTATTAAACAGTACCCTCCTTTTTGGTATACTTTGTGAAAAAAAAGAGAAAAAATAAAGAAAAATAATACTATCAATAAGGATTAAGTTACCTGGTATGACAGCCAAATTCGTCTGCTAACTGAATCCCACAATTAAACAGAATTACCCACCTGTTCACTGGCAACTTTGAAACAGAGCTCCCCAACCTGCTTATATTGATCATCTGATATAAGAATGAACTCCTGCTTCAGGCAAAAACCTTGGTCCCAAAAAATAAAATTTCACAACTGAGGTGATTATAAACAATCGATTCCTTTCAAATAAACTGATAATGTTAAAATTCTCCATGTACCTTGAGGAGAGAATGATTAAAATGATGGACATAGGTCAGGAGTGCTTCACCAATGAAACATTGTCCACTTGGAAAGAAACAATGTATGGGAGTAATTATCCCCTGACAAAATATAAATACATGCATAAACACCATTTAACATGAACATATTTCATTATATTAAATTTTTAAAAATATCATTGTAAAAGCAATGTTCCATCAAAAGAATGATTCATAATTTACTTAACCAATTCCCCCATAATGTTGATGATTTTGGAAGATAACCAGTTTTCAAATGCATTTATTTCTCTCCTTTAGAAGATATTTTCTAGTTATGTAGGAATTCTTGGCAGAGCCATTTACCTAATGAGCCTTATAGTCACTTTCTTCCCTGTCTAGGTAGATACTCTAGTGAAAAAAATTAAATTTTTTCCTAAAAATAATGAAGCAGTTTGGAATTATACACTCTTCAATTTCATAATCCTTTAAATCTAAGGCTATTATATTTTATCTTTTTTTAAAGATATTAGTTATGTATTCCTTTGAGAAAGCATCTTGATTCACACTTCAGTTATTTATGATTTAAATTTGCATATTGTCTTTCTTCTGAAAAGCTTATGGTATTGAATAAAAACACATTCAACTTTCATTAAACATCTGTCACAATCCAATGCTAAAAAAGCAGCAGGGAAGCTTTAAAACAATAACTGAAAAAATATGATGAGGAAAAAGAAAATAATAAATAGTAATAACAAGAAATTTTTATACTCAGAGCCCTCTGACCCCACTGCAAAAACATTTTTAATTTTATTTTAAATGTATAAATTATACATAATCCATTTTCTAGACAAATAGTTGACTTTTGAAGATAATATGCAACCTCTTACCTCAGCTAATTTGTTGAATCCTAGGTTTAAAATGCTTATCAGTTTGCATTCTAAGATTCTTTGGTTTAGAATTTACAATTCATCTTTCAGTATTGAGATAAAAAATTCAGTTAGCTAGGCAGGTCAGTAGAGATATAGTGTTTGAATCTCTATGAACACCTCCACTAATAGAGATTGAGCAATTTGGCTGACAAAGTGAGATACCTACGAACAAGAAACAAAAAACTGAATGAAAAGTATTCATAAAAATATAGAAGACCTGTGTGGCAACAGTAACTATTTGTGAGGAACAGGAGAAAAGGCCAAGGGTTTTCTGCATTTGTGACAGCAAAAATCTCTAAAATGTAAGTTGTCGCTACCAAACTAAGGAGTCACAACTTGAACGGAAATCTCAATGGAATAATCTGGGAACACAGCCAAAACTAAGGAACAGTTTATCAATCTCCCATTCACAGGCAAATACAAAAGGACTGTGGAAAGGTCAAAAGATGCCAGAATGTTTTGTAATGAAGAAACTCTCAAATTCATCAAATAAAGCCCCTTTCCAGAATAAAAACCAGCACTGAGAAGAAATTGTTTGGAGAAGCTTTATTGAAAAGTACAGGGACAGTTGTCAAAGGAAAGAGAAGAGACATTTATTATAAGATACAGAGAATAATGAGCAGGATAAGAGACAACAAATGCTTAACAGAAACACATATATAGAAAGCATCTATAAAATTTAAGCTAATAATTGCAAACAAGATCATGTAATTTAGGAATGTAATGTATAAACAGAACAATCTAAATTATAATTTGAGAAATTCAGAAATTATGTATATATATAAAGAAAAACTTAAAAAGACAGCTGATACTATGCAGGAAAGGATTAAAATTACAAAAATATTTATTGTGATATTGAAGATTAACCTAGAAAACACAAAAGGTAAATAAATACCACAAATAGCATCATAAAATAAGTGAAATATAGAAAGGAGAAAATAATAAAAAAGAGGATATAGAGGAAAGAACTTTGATGTGTGAAAAGGTGATTGTTAAAGAAGATAGGCCACAAAGATCTAACATACAGATAACTGGAGTCTCTATAGGAGAAAATCAAAGCACTGGACCAGAGCAAACACTAAAATTTTGTAATTAATGTATACATTCTGAAATAAAGCATGACTTGAACCTATATATGAGGATGTCACAGCACATAACTAGAAAACATACCTTAGATCAGCCAAGACGTATTCTAGTAATACTGTTAAACTTTGAAATAAAACTTCAGAAATCAAAAAAGACATACTCATTTCTAAGAGGAAGAAAATCAAATTAGCATCAGATTTTTCTACAGCAACAATTTATGCCAAGAGATAATAGAGTAATACTTTAGCCTGCACAAAGAAAGCCAGTTTAGTCATGGTTTTATATCCTGGCAAATTGGATTTCAAGTATAATGAATGGCTGTAGACAAACTGCCACACAGTGCAAGATCCTCAGGATGTTGTTCTCATGAACGCTTTTCATAAATCAAATGGGTGAGCTATAGACAAGTAAAATGAATAGGTAATCATTAGCATAAGGCTTGTGTTGAACAATGAATATAAATTTATTGTGGAGCTCAGCCTAATTGATGAACCTAAGGAAGATATTATAGTATGTTACGGTGATATATTTGGACAGTATAGACATAGGATAACATAAATTGTTGGAGAGTGACAAGAGAATATAAAAGTAAAATAAACTTGATGATTTCCTGTGTTTACTGAAAGAAAAAATATGTTAGTTCAAATTAGATGCTGTGGGTAAAGGAGGAAACAGATATAAAAATGCTCATAATGTTTGAAGTAGGGAATCATTAGATACGCCATAAGAAGAAGAAGAAGGAGATGATGAAGGGGAAGAGGAAGAGAGAGGAGGATTGGGGGGAGGAGGAAGAAGAAGAAGAAGAGGATGAGAATGGAAATATTTTATCCATGTGCTATACAATAATAACTTTTTAGACAAAAAGACAAGAATCCTTGCATATCAATGTATATAAGAGAGAGAGAAAGAAAGCGAAGGAGATCAGATCACTTTGTAAAATTCTCTCTCCCTCTGTCTCTGCTTCTCTTTTGTCCTCTCTTTCTCTGATAGAATTTCAGCTGAATATATTTATCTGGTCAAATTAACTCTTATAAAGGAAAAATCACTCTGTCTAACAAAAAATCCGACACTATGCTGTGAGCCAGAGAACCTCCTTCAAGATATTCCAGAAAGATTAAGAATAGAAAGAACAAATAGGCAAATCTAAATTTAAAAATGCAAGGGCCAATATCATGATATTTGACAGAATAGAACTCAAACCAAAAAAGGGTGAAGACAAGACCCCACGTTATAATGCTAATATTTATAATTGTAAAATAAAATATGGTATATATTATATACATGCATTAATATTTAGGCATATAGTAACACAGCAAAATATTCATGAAGCACAAATTACAGAAGCTCCAAAGAGAAATTGAAATATATATTTCAATTCAATATTCAATATATTGATACTAGGAGATTTTAAAATCTCCTTAAATTTAATACAGATCACATGGATAAAAAATAAGTGTATGGAATATCTAGCTCTTTAAAGTCAGAGCTTATACCTTTGATTTTAAAATATTCTTCTACTCTAATATAAGCATAGACAGATACAACATTCTCTAGAAATACTGCTTGTGTTGTGTTTCACATATTTTGATAATATGTCTTTTTATTATTATACAGTTTAAATATGACTTTATTTCACTGTTGAGCCATGTATTTGTCACTATTTTTATTAAGTTTTAAATATTTCAAAACTTTAGACATATTTTACCAATTTCTAATTTAATTCCATGTGATAAGAGAACATATTTTGTATGAGTTCAGATTTTTAAATTGATACTTTTTTGTGTGTCCTAAGATGTGATCTAGCAGACCCTCTGTGTCATATTGTATAAAATATTTTTGATAAAAATATATATGTATATAATTAGATCTTTTGTTTTATACAGTCTTATAATCTCAAACTTTATTTAGAGTGTTTACTCCATTTACATTTAATGTAATTATATACTATGATTGCATTTACCTTTTAAGTCCTCCTGCTTGTATTTTTGTTCCATCTGTTCTTTGCTCTGTTGTTACTATTTTATTGCCTTCTTTTTTGTATTGATTGAGAATTGTTTTAACATTTCATTTTATCTCCTCTACTACCTATGTACTTCTCCCTCTTTATATTATCACTTCAGTTCTTTCTCTAAGAGGTAAAACAGTGATGAATGTACTATCCTATTCTACCTTGAATTAATATTATATTTATTTATAGACATTCTAAGAACCTTAAACAGTATAATTCCATTAAACTCTATCCCATCCATTGGGCTATTGTTTTGATATATTTTATCTCTATCAATATATTTATCTATTACAAACATGAAAATATATTTTATTTTTATTTTAATCAGTTAAACATAAATAATGTTTTATAATTACTTACATATTTTTCTCTTTCCCAGTGCTTTCCGTCCCTTCTTTTGGATCAAGTTTCCACCTGGTATCAATTCTCTTTAGCCTTTAGGCTGAAGGCTGAATTTTCCTAGTTCTTCAGAACTTGCTTTATCATTTTCAAAGCTCTTGTTTGCTAATTCCAGAATGCCAGTCTGCTTTTTTTTTTTTAAGCCATGTTTTCTCATGATCACTGGTTCACATTATCTTGCTTCTGTATCTGTACATGCCTTGCCTCACGAATTTTTATATGCTTAGTCATTATTTATTAAAAGACAGCTGTTAACTATAATATATTGTTAAGGTCTGGATAACAAGTACATTGATTGCAATAGGCTGTTAGAGTAGTGACCCCTCACTCTAATGTAGTTAGGGAATGAAATTGACATTGGGATCAGGATCTCTTTTCTAAGGCTCATTCTACTCCTCCTTCATTCCCAATCCTTGGGTCTCATTCCAGCATGGTCCCAACTGAAAGCCTGAGCTGTTTCCTGTAGTCCTCCCTCCATAGCTGATCCTGAATTTCTTTCTTTCTTTTTTTCTTTTTAACATCATGATACTTCCAGAAACTTTGCTCTGTCTCATTGTCTTTTTATTGGGTTCTTTGCTTCTTGTCACATCTAGCTTAACAATAATTAAAATACGTCAAAGGAACAACCACTGTGCCATCTGGGTCCCTCAAATGCTGGCTGCCATGGTAACTCTCAATTCCAAATTTTATCTCTCTATGTTCATAAAATTTCTGAAATCTGTCCTGTCTTTCCTTCTGCATTTATTGTGGTCCCCAGTGCTGAAGATAATCAAATGCCTTGAGAGGAAATGCTTCATACAGAATATCAGTTTGAATGGATAAAACTTGTCCAAGAATACATAAGGTTAAAAAATGAAGATTACAAAGCAGTTGTCCAGGGTAAAGATTTCCTAGATTGGTGTAAAGTGGTAATGGTGGAAATGAAGAATAAATGTTGGTCAAAGTTAGAGTTGAAACTTGTTAGGAGATTTGATCACTGGTGAGGGTGGTAATGAAGAGAGAAGTGTAAAAGATGACTTTTATATTTTTAGCTTGCACACCTAGAAAGATGCTTTTGACCTCACTGGTAAAAGGAATACCACAGGAGAGTAAGGTTTGAAAGGAAGACAATAAATTTAACTTTAAATGTAAAACTTGAGATGCCCAAGAAACACTTAAAAGAAATATTAAACTCTACATACAGGTTTTGAGTTAACCTAATATTAACTTAATATTAATAAATATTAAGAATATTAAGAAATATTAAGTTAACTCAAAATATGTATGTAGAACTCCAAGTAGAATTTTGAACTGGAGGAATATAGGTGATGAAATGGACTAGAGAGATATAATGATGGGAGCAAAGCAAAAAGACCTTGGGACTGGCTTGAGGAATTTAAATATTAAATGACCTGTTAGATATAATGAATCCACAAAGGAGACTGAAAGCAAAGAGGCTCTAGAAAAAATGTGCTGTGCCATGGAAGTTGAGACCAGCAAATATAACATTTCAAGATAAGGCTTATGAGAGCTGATATTAAATGCTGCTGAGGAATCAAGTTTATTTTTTCTTAATTGTGTATAACAGATACTCTCCCACCTACGGCATAGAGTTATTGGGAGAACCTGTGAGATAAGATATGTAAAATGGATTTCTAATCCATCATATGTTGTACAATAAATGTTTATTATTAATTAAAGGATTAGGTAAGGGAAGCTACATTAGATCCCTTTCATTCTAGTGTTTCATATGAAAAATGATTCAAGAATAAACTAGATCGAGTATGGATTGAGAGTGGGAAGAGTTATGAAGAGATTGGTTTGAATTGGAGGACAAAGAAATGGGGTGGAGAGATCTAGGTCAATCGTCAGGTTTCTGTTTAAGGAAATATAATACAGAATGAAAGGTTGGTAACAGTACAGAGATGGAAAAAGAGAAAAGATTCTTACTGTATGAGGCACTGTCCATAATTCAAAAACAAAGAGGTAAACTGGTAAAGGAAATTACAGCCAATTGACCTATGAATTTCTAAACAACTAAGCCCTAACCCTGTACTCCAGAATGGTGGGCAAATGTACAAATATCTGGATGTCAAGTACAATCTAGGGGAAAGGACATCTATTAGTAGAGATTCTGTTTTATTTAGTTTTGCTAATCATGATATATGGAAAGCTTTATGATAGTGGAAGGAATAGCAAAATGCGTGTATATAACAAGTCACTTTCCTATGTCATGTATACTTTTATGCATTACAATGCCACTCCTCACCAGTTACAAATTTTGTCTATATAGCACAGAAAAAAGAAATGAATAACATTGAATTCTATTTCTAAGCAAAAGCATTTAGAAAACATGAGCTTCAAAATAACTGTGATAGATCTTGAATGTAGTTTTTTTCCCTTGCAATTTGCCTATCTTGAATGAAATGTCTTTCATATGTTTATATTAGCACACTTATGCCTCATGGCAAAAAAAGTGCTAATAAAACAATACCACATATATTATTTACACTTATTTGAAAATACTTTTTCTGGAGGCTGTGTTGACATACTGAAATTCATTTTATTTAAAAGCCAGCATTGTGCTTTAAAAATAAATTCAAAGTTTAGATTACTATACCAAATTATCTTTTATGTATATAGGTAATATACTTTTAATTACTTTTTCTGTTTTGTCTTCTGTTGCTGACCAAGGCAGAAATGTAATTTTTATGTTTACAAAAATATATAAGGTAGAAAATATGACTGATACTTAATCAAATATTATTGTATGGGACATAGTTACTTATTGAATCCAAGGAGAAGATGCATTTTGATTTCTCCTGCATATAGGTCACTTTCACCTAGTTATTGCCTTTTTTCCTCATGGATTCATTTTTATGCATTTCTATTTTCTATCATTGACTTTTCATCCTTGAGGCCTTGTGCTGGTCGACACATACATGCTCAGACAAACACAAACACTCGTGCAATAGAGAATGATGTCAAACCTTTAATAAATGAATAAAAGTATTTTCAGCAGAAACTATGTGAGGTTCATTTTTATTGATATTTCTCTTAAAGAAAAAAAAAAGTAATACACTTATCAGAAAGTAGCCAAATAACTAAGCCTAGAAAAACAGAAGGCAAATTTCTTTTTGCCATTAACAACACATATTTTTAAGAAATCTAAATTCTGAACATATGTGTGCCCCAAATTCCTGTTTTTAGAAATAAATGTGGTTAAGAATGTATGGAAAACTCAACAGCCACATTACATTGGTAGTATTTCAAAGTGTCTGTAGTAATTAACAACTGATAGGTTGATAAGAATCCTGAACACATGTTTCAATGGTAAAACATATTTTCCTTGTGTTTTATGACTGCAAATAGCCCATAACACTTAATAATAATAAAATCTTTGAAAGGGGTCCAGCATTTCTATTAAATTCCTTCACTGTTTTTCTTTGTCAGTATTTATATTGATTTAAAATAGTTGTTTATTTCCCAGAATTACTTTAAAAAATATATCTAGTATTGATTACTTCTATGTTTGTGAGACTCTGGTGGCTCTAAATTATAGTAAAAACAATTTTTTTATAAATTCTTCATAAGATTAGTCATTATGTCAAACATTATTTGTACCCATTGACTTAACCCTGTATTATGAAATGTATCTTTTAAAAACTAATTTCATACACTGTGATCTAACCCAGAAAATTAAAGAAGCCTCGACTTCCATTAGTAATTTGTCTGCAAGCATTTTTAAAGAGTTATCAATATGCTGTTAATGAAAAGGGGCTGTAGGAGTTTATTAAGATAATCATGAATTGTACAGTTCGCCCTTTAGGCACATGAGAGGAGTGCACATCCCCTTGGAGTTGGCACAATGGCTTGAATTGGGCAACAAAATACAAATGGAAGTGTCATGTGTCACTTGCAAGTGGAGGCATTTAATTGTCATTGTAAAAAATGACATTGTAAACAATCTTAGTGATTACCTTCCCAGTACAGGTAATCATGGAACCCTGTTCTCTAAATAATCATGAAGAACAGAGACCCTTAATAATCTTCAATGGGCATATAGTGAAATAAAACATTGAAGTTAAATCACTGAGATTGGATGGTATTAATTACTGCAGCATAACAGAGCTATCCTGAATGACACAAAAACCTAAAAGGAAATAGTAGTATGCTAACTATGCTCTATCCGGTGAGACAGTTTCTGAGACTTCATACCAATTTTAAAAATCACAAAGATTGTTACCTGTAATCAAGTGATAGAATCTTATTTCAGTTGGTTCAACTTAAACATGTTTTATTATATATATTAAAAGTACATATTAGTAGAATATGAGGAAGGCATGTTTAGAAAACTATCTATGAAATTTCAGATGCAACATATACATATAATCCAACACATAATCTACCAAAACTAGCTATATTTCTAAAAAGCCTTGGCTAATATACTGCACCATATGTTTTATAAAATTTTGCCTATGAAAAAGCATAGTTTTCCCTATTGATAGGTTTGTAATTTGCTTAATTAAGGGTACCAATAAACATACCACTTCTGAATGCTAAAGTGTTAATACTTCAAAGAGAAATTTGTTGTAGAATTTTTCTTAAATGTAAGATGACCATTTAATATAAATAGTGCATTGCCAGTTTATGCATGTTACATAGGTGTAATTGTTTTTTGTTTGTTTGTTTGTTCATTTTTTGGCTGCGCCTCGCAGCTTGCAGGATCTTAGTTCCCTGACCAGTGATCGAACCCGGGGCCCCGGCAGTGAGAGCGCCTAGTTCTAACCACTGGACTGCCAGGGAATTCCCCCTTGAGTGTTTTGGTTTTGCTTTGCTTTGTAATTGTTAATAACATCGTTTTCATTCTCAAAAGCACCCCAGTTCCACACAAATTCGTGTGCTTGTACAAAATTTTTTATAGCAAGTGAAATAAATGCTGAGATTTGCAAATATTCATTAAAATTAGATATCAGACCATATCCATACGCCTACCATACTATAATCTCTATGAGAACAAGGCATTAACACCCTATCATTAGCAGCTATTAAGGTATAAGGTATCTAATAATTAATGAGCGCTCAAAAAATCTGTATTGAGTGGAATCATGATGATAATACTGGGTGAGATAGCTAATATATTAATGGCAGATTTAGGGTTCAAAAAGGTTATAATATGTGAAATCAGTCGACTGAGACCAAAAGCATATATGAATAGAAATCATGAAATTTAAAAAAATTGTCCTGCAAAAACATGACAGATTTTTTTATGTAAAACGTATGGAAAATTTTAGTATTTTAAAAAATATATTGATTAACTTATTAACTTCTTGCTTCCAAAAAGTAATGGTATTGAGACAGTGAAAGTAAATAGGATGATTTATTTTATAGTTTGCATAATATTAAGTTGTATTAATCAGGATGAAAAAATCTTACTCTATTTTGTACTAAATGCACGTCTGCTTTGTTGTTTAGCTTGGGGGTTTAATGATTAGAAGAAGAGAGCCTTTGATATCGTAGAGGATACTTTTAAACCAGCTCAGCATTTGCTAAGGGAATTGGGACTATTTGGTATGGAGAAGAGACCACTTAACAGGTTATAATAATTTTTTGCAAATATTTGTAATACTGTAATATATAGAAAAATGTTCAGATTTTGTTGAACTCCAGAAGACAGAAATAAGACCAAACCAATATGTGAAAGTTTTGAGGAGGCAATTTTTAGCTCTGTGTTAGAAGAATTTGCCAGAAATTAGAAGTGCTTAACAGGTAATAAGATACTTCAGAAAGTATGCAATGCTATATGTTAGCAATGTCCATCTTTCAGGAATAGAAACTATTTCTCCCTTGGTAGGATAGGTTAGACATTTACAGTCCTTTACAACCTTCAAATTCCATGTATTTATTATGTCATTATATCATACTGAGAAGTATTGGTTGAACGAATTACGAATGTACTGATATGATTAAAACAAGAATTAGAATTCCTAGGCCATTCAAACCCAAGAGTACATTTAATGCATTAAAGGAATAACCATGATTGTGACAGAATTGTCTATCCTCTAATCTCCATCAGGATAGTTGGGATGCCAGAACCTCACTATTTACCTTTCCCTTGCAGAACCAAGAGGAGTGGTTCACAACTTTTCTTTGAGGGACATTGAGCCCCCTATCTTTGCTCATCTGTCACAATGATGTCATAATAATACTGTCACTTTTTCCAAATTAGTAGAGATCTGGGCTCTCCTTTCCATTTTTTGCCTTGTCCAATTATGTTTTTTAGGCAGAAAATTTCCCACTATTTTATGAAAACTTTCACACCATCATTGAGTCACCCTTACAGAAATCAAAGTTTAATGGTGACACCATTATATTTGCATGTTACACTTACTTTGAGGGGGAAGGACATTCTTCCACGTTTTCTCTTTTGTTTTTCTTAAATCGACTTAACAATATCCTTGACTTTGTTAAGTTTCTTTTTAAAAGATTCATGTGATTTTGTATTCTAGTTTTTAAGTTAACTTGTGCTTTCAGTTTAAAACATTCTTTTCTAATTCAGAAATTAACATGTTTCCCTCAAGAATGGCTTGCAAGACAATGAGGGTAGAACTACATTAGGGAAAAGCATAAAAACTCCCATTTCCATTGATATTTCTCCATTTGCACACTATTCAAGAAGAAGGGAGAAAATATGTCTTACTATTTGCTTCAACTTTTTATTCTAACTGTTCCAGTTCATCCTATCTTCTTCATAAAGTATTTTTTATTTGTTTAGTGAAGATTGCAGAAGATACCTATTGTCTTCTCCATGTAGCACCCCTCCATTCTCTTCACAAGAACTGCTCACACCTACTTCCACTCCCACCAAGTCATAATGGGGGTGCAGACGAGGGGGCTCGTGGAGGGCAGAATTGTAACCATGATTGTTTCAAGATGAATCAGTCTTTCCTTGGAGACGAGTTTGTAATGAGAGAAAAGAGAATAAAGAAATGGAACAGGAGAGGCAAGAGTATGGAGGGGGTTCAAGTTCTAGTTTTAGCTGTTTCTGAGGTCCAAGGACATTCCTGCTACACAGAATCCCTAATTCAGGAGTTCTAACCTGTCTTAAATCCCATGAGGCAATAAATTTTCTTTTATTACTGCTAGTGTGAGTAGGATCTCTGGTTGTTGAAAACCTACAGATTAGTGATTAATATTAAAATAAATGTACCTAGTTAGGCTAGTTTCTATGATCACTTCAAGTATTGCTTAGCCTTGAGTTATAGATTTGACATAATTCTTTACTTGTATTTTGTTACATTTTGTTTTAATTTTCCTTTCCTGAAGCACATTTTTGAGCCAAATTGCTGATCTCCACTTTCCTTCTAGCAGACAGATTTAAGAACACTAGACAGGTTAAGAGGAACCCTGGAACTGAGGCTGACTCTCAGTGCCTCCCTCAGAAACTTTTACTGCTCCTAACTTTATTGACCATTTTTTTTAAGCCTTAGAGCAGGTGGGATGTTGGAAAAGGGAAGTCAAAGGACCAACATGGTCTCCATTGACTCTTGGTATTTTGATATTTGCAAAGCAAAGAAATCCATATTGGTGACACAATTTATTAAATTTGGAATATTTTGTAAGGTTCTTCTCATGTAATTCAAAAGAGGAAGCAGGCATGTAAACCACTGCATCTTGTGAGGCTCTTATTCATTGTTTTTAGTCTGTGAGCACAGTAAGCTATGAGTGTCTGGGAATGTATGTTCCCACAGGTGAAGTCCTTAACCAAAAAATGCCAAATGCAGAAACATAAATACTCTCACCCTTCGGTCTGATCAGGAGGGCTCTAAGGTGTGTCCTTCCTGGTCTCCAGAGCTCTTCTGTGGGTTGGAGCCAGAGTTGTCATCTGAGACTGCCTCATATCAAGAGCCTTGCATGACTTCTCCTGGTATCCCACTTTATTCCTTGATGGTTGTCATGGGAACATGTTCTAATAAATCACTTTCACATAACTCTTATTTGAAGAAATACTTCTGGGGATCCTAAACTAACATATGTACTAATGACTTAGGAACCCAATATTTGTCCACAAAGAAGGAAACTTCATACAAAGAAGGAACCTTTGTATGACAGACACCCACATTCTCTGTAATCTTACCATTATGTTTTATTCTGATTTGGTATCACAAATAATTTTCTCCCGGGCTCTTGGTGAGTAGCCAGATACAGTTCACATTATTATCTGACACATTATGTATCATGTGGCTCTTTGGGAACATTCACGTACATTCACAACTTTCTATTTTATATTGTATATTAACTGTACGTAATAATAAACAAAATTATCCGGTGTTTCTCAACCAGAAACGGGGTAATGATCACATTTTTTTATAGTAGAAAACACAGAGATCCTCTTATGAGTGAGAATATTCACTTAAACCCAGACTTTCATAAAAATCATCAATTTACATACATGATACAAAACTACAAAGCTCTGAGGTCAGGGTTCAGGTTCTTCTAAAACTGTCCTTATTGCTGTTGATAGATCGAAGTAAATATTATCTCATTTATGTAAAGGACAGCAGTAGAGTTGATCTTTTAAATGTTTTTATTATTTTTGTTCCATTTTGGAAATCTTTTTGGAAAAGATTCTTCTATTAAACTAAGAATCAGAGGATCATGAAAATAAAATAATTGCTTGTGTTTTATGACTTTAATAACCGTCATTATCAGAAACTAAATAGGATGTTGTACGGAAGCTGTTGGTACCCTGTTCTGTTCCCCTTGGTGGCTAGTTCAGGATCCCTCACCTGCTGTAAGTGTCATAGCAGCTAACGCCTTAACAGCTGCTCCCTTCTCAAATTGCCCTTCGCCAAACAGGAGCCTCCTGGCCCAGACAGGGTTGCCAGATTTAGCAAATAAAAATGCAAGACACACAATTATATTTGAACTTCAGATAACCAACATATACTTTTCCAGTGTATGTCTCATGCAATATTTGGGACATACTTGTATTATAAAATTATTCATTTATCTGAAATTCAAATGTAACTGGTGTCCTGTATTTTATTTGGCAATCCTATGCCTAAAGTTGTATCCCACTCCCCATTTATTCACTTCCTCTTTTCCCAGTTTGCTCCTCCTAACTAGACTGATGTACACCAGGGAATAAAAAGCCAGCCAATTGATATTAAGGTGGGATCATGTTAGGAGAACCATGTGACTATGCAGAAAAGTTTCTAATTGAGACCTGCTTTTTCTTAATTTTATTTCCCTGCCCTATCCTTTTCCCTCAGTTTCTTTCCCTCAATTCTGTTATCACTTTAAATGCCTTCCAATGCATAGAAAAATATGTTGGCATAGCAGGTTTCATCCAGTGGTTTCAAAGTTTCTTCCAGGGGCTTCTCAGGACCCCAAGTCCTATTAAAAGATCTGAGAGGTCAAACTATTTCATAATAATATTAATAATACATCATTTGCCTTTTTTTACATTCATTCTCCAATGAGTGTACAATGGAGTTCCTCAGAAGTTATAGGATGAGTGATAAAGCCATTGCTCTGATGGCTAATGAAATGTATGAGGCAGTGATGAGTATCTCACTCTTGTTAAGCCAAACATTAAAGTTATTTGAAAACAAGTAAAACAATGCTACTTTTCTCACCAAAGATTTTTACTTTGGAAAATATAATCATTTTCATGAAAATATTTTAATGTTAATTTGTATTATATTTCTATTTCTAAAATGAATTAATAGTATACATAAATTTAATTTCTAAGTCTTAATTTCAATCAACTAAAGCTTTTCTGGATCATCAGTAATTTTGAAGAATGTAGAATGGGCCCTGAAACCAAAAAGTTAAGAAATGCTGGTTTAGATCACTTGTCCAATTTTAAACATGTGTTAATGGTGGAAGAGAGAATAGATATTCTAATTCCTGGTACAATAATATTTTCTTACCTAAAACTCTATCCCATAATATGTATAAATATATATGTATATATATAAAATACTTAAATCTTGAAATGTCTCAGTAGTTTTAATTTTAACACTTGAAACTAAAACCATGATGTGAAATTTTATGATTATATATTAGATATACCATCATATAGGTAGAGACAAAAAATATTTTGATAAAGATAAGTTATTTACATATTAAAGTTACATTTTAAATTTTAAAGAAATAACCTTGCGTTTTATTTTGAAATACTTATGTGACATTTGAAAAATAACAGGATTAGAAATTGCTGTCCATTGTAGCTTCCAAAGAAAACAATTATATTGCATTTGAAATTCATTGATGGTTTCTTTTCAATACAGTATATGAGGACACAAATTTAAGGGTCACTGTAGACTTTTAAAGCACATACAACATCTGTAACTCAGTTTCTTAAATAATTTTAAAACAAAATCAAAACAATTTAAAGAGAAATATTTTAAACACTCAAAATCATAGCTCCAATGTTGCTCATAATGTCAGTGTGAATGACATGCTCTGTATTTTAAATGAAAATATTGATATAAGCCTATGAAGAAGTAACAAGAAACAGCTAATGGCTAATTTTACTTTTAATTTGTAGTCTTCTTAATATTAACGAGGACAAAAATAATGTCCTGAATAATAGCAATGAAAACAAACCAATACAAATCTTCTCTCCCTTTCTGTTATTTGGGTTGGTGGTGTTTTTAAGGGAAATTCTTTTCTTGAACCATAGCAACTGACAACATGGTAAATGAACTAATTTTGTAAAAGTATTCTTACTGACATTGTCATTTAAATTGGGAGTAAACCATTGCCCAATACCTATCAGATTTTTAAAAATTAGTTTTAAAACACTTAAAGGTGAACTTCAGAAAGCGTGGTTAAAATGACATGGTAATAAGAGCTACCTGTGAATGAGTTTAATGATGGTAATTGACTTAATGAGGCAGTAATGCCTGAATCCTGCCCAAAATAAGCAAGTCTGCCACCAAAACTCCTGAGGGGGATTCATGCAACCAAAATAATACTTTACTATTTTATTGGGCTTAGTCCAAAATTCTGTTTAGACCTTGAACAAATTGCGATGGATCCCACTTAAACGACTTTAATGTCAATTCCAGGGTGTCTTCAAGAACTCCTTGAATAATGAGAGTTTTAAAGTTTGCCTTAACTATTTTCGTACAACTACCAAAACCATTGTGTACCTTCGTTCTCACCAGTCTGATGAGAGGAATGATGGGCACTAGCCTGGGGTCTGGGTGGCGGCAAAGCAAGATGGAAGAGGAATGTAGGAGAGAGACTGAAAGAGGTAATGTGGCCCAATACTTATGGTCGGTTGGTTACCTTGGGCCCGTGCAGAAGCCTAGAGCCAGATGCTCACTAGACAAGGGTGGAGGCCCCAAACAATACTGTACTTCTCTAGATTTTTAGGGGGAAGAGGTTTAGAAAGATTTCCCCAGTTAATCTTATAAATGACTGCCTAACATCAGATCTTAGCCCTTTTACATGGTTTCCTGGATCTTCAGACCTTTTTGAAAACTACCCTTGATATAAATGGGTGCAGTCAGGGTCCTGTAATATGACCTATCTAGATCAACACCTGCTGTCTTTGAACGCTACAGTGGGAAGGGAAAAAGATGGTAAAGAATTTTTTTTTACCTAGTCTCAGAGCTTCTTAGTGCCTTTCAACCCCGCATAGTTATTGGAATGGTTTAATGAGTCAGAGCTGTAATTGCCCATTTTAGGGGGAAAATGCAGGCAGTCAGAAAAGCACCACCAAATTATGATGGCGCTTCCTGGATCCTTGTTGCTGTACCTCTATGACCTCCTCATGGTAGTTCTGATACATGGATTTGAAACCTTTTGATTATCCCTCCATGGTATGTCTAAGCTTCTCAATTGATTCAAAACAACACAATTTGAACACAAGGCCACATTACACACTGTACTGCCAAGCAGCCTACATTCTACTTCCCTGCTTGTGTTCAGCTCAGCTGAGTTGCCAGGGCAAACTCACCAATCTCCTAACCCTGCCTTTGACAGGGAGAAGAGAACTTTTTAAGATTAAATCATTCCATTCTTCTAATCACATCAATTTAAATTCAAATTCCAAAATTTCCCCTCACTCACTCTCATCATACTCTGGCCCAAATCAGAGGGGTTCTGTGTAAGAACAGATGCAAGGTCCACAGCTGGTGTTGTCACTGAAACAGTATACCAGCTCAGAACCACTCCCCCATCCCAACCTCTCATAGGTCCTACTTTTCCAAAAGTTTTCAAAAATACACATGTAGATATTATAAAACCAGCCTTTGATCCACAATTATAGAACACATACACACGTTCCCAAAATGCTACCTCTTTAAAGTTTATAATTCAAGTGTAATCCCTTAATACACTCCTGCCAGAGCAAGAAGAAACACATTAAATATTATGTTATATTGTTTTTATTAGCCATAAGCTATAAAAGAAACTTAGTGCCATCTGTAAGAAAGAGGTAGAAAGAGAAAATGAGGAACCATAATTCTTGGTTCACAAAGGCCCATTTTCATTGGTCCATGTATATCCATGTTATGTTCTATGAATTTTGTTATGGATTGAATTATATGCCCCCAAATTCATATGTTGAAATCCTAACCACAATATGATGTTCTTTGAAAATGGAGTCATTGCAGATGTTATTACCTAAGATGAGGTCATACTGGAGTGAGGTCAGCCCAAGTGCAATATACTGATGTCCTTATAAAAGGGGCAAATTTGGAGACAGACATGCATGCAAGGAGAATGCCATCTGAAGATAAAGGCACCGATTGGGTTGATGCTTCCATATGCCAAGGAGTACCAAAGATTTGCCAGTGACACATAATACTTTACAAATAAAACAACAAAAATGGCTAATAAACACATAAAAAGATGCTGAAAATCATTAACAGGGAAATTTAAGTTAAAACAAAATGAGTTACCTTTACACAACCAGGCTAAACTTTGTTTTTTCAAGTGACAAAAATCCAAGTGTTAGCAAGGTTGTAGATAAATTGGAGCTCTCATTTATAACTGATAGCAGTATCTTAAAAAGTAATATATATATTTACCATACTTCCTAACAATTCTAAATATTTACACCCGCTGTGAAAATGTACGACACACACACATACACAGGGACACACACACTTGCACTCAAATTGTCATGGCATCTTTTTTGATAGTGGCCAACAACACTAAATAACCTAAATAAACATAAGCTGGTAAATGGATAACATTGTGGCATATGAGTATAATGGAATATGTCTCACTAATATAAAGAAATAAATCATTGATGCATATAACAATAGAGATGAATCTCAAAAAGATTATGATGAGCTAAAGTAGTCAAACACAAAAGACTATATTTTGTGTGAATCAATTCATAAGAAGTTCTAGTACATACAAAACAAATCTAAAGTGATGTAAATCAGATCAATAGTTGCCCGAGGAGATGGATATATTCTATATCTTGGTTGTATGGTGGTTATATGGGTATACATTTGTCATCATTGAGAAGTATGAGTTCAAGTGAATACCTTTTATTGTATGCAAAATATACTTCAATAAAGTTGATTTGAAAATGCCTTTTGTCCCTAATCACCCCATATGACCCACTAATAACCAACAAGGAATATTTATGATCCCCATCATTAATGGCAGTTATGTCTATGTGTATTTCACTTTCCCCTTAATATATATCTATTCTGACCTCTAGAATTCAATCAGTCTTTTAAATAGGAATTTCCCTTCCTTTTCAGTTTAATTCAAATCTTATGAAGGAGTAATACAAGGAAACTTGTGGTGATGGAACATGTCTGTACTTTGACTATAATGGTATACCCATAAACATACACGTGTGATAATATTGTACAGGGCTACATACACACACACACACAAACACACAAATAAGTAAAGCTGAAGAAATCTAATAAGATCAATAGATTGTGTTAATATCGTGGTTCTGAAAATATACGATAATTTTTCAAGATGTTACCACTGGGGGGATATGGGTAAAATGTATATGGCATCTCTCTGTTTTATTCATTACAACTGCATGTGTATCTATAATTATTTCAAAATAAAACCGGAAATCTCTTCCGAAAAAAATAGTTTTTATTCACTAAAAATATGCTAGATTCTCTGCTCCTGCTGACTACATTTCTTACACTATACTTGTGGCAATCTGATTTAAAAGGCCAGGAACTTCTAAAGGCAAATTTTCTTTACAAAAATTTGACTTTGGAGTTTTATAAATTTCATTTAGTTTTCTTTACTATTGTTCCAAGAATCTGTATTTATTCTGATTTCCCACTGTATTCTTTTCTTCTTACGGCAGCATGCTAAAAGTTCACACTCTATGCCCCTAGAATCCATAGCAATAATCTATACTAAGCCAGTATGTAAACAAGAACCATTTAGGGAGCATGTGTAATAAAGGGCCAAGACAGTCTCCAGGTATGCTCCCCCGGTTATGTTTCTGTCCTCTACCATATATATGGTTCACAACAAGATAAAGAATTGAAATGTTGGCTCCCGGGAGACCAAGGATCCTCTCCATGCCATGATCTCATTATGTCACACTCAAGATAGAAGACCCCCTGTTGGGCCTAATGTTCTTAGCAGAATCACTGTTCAGGCAGACATCATAGTTATTAGGTGTAAGTCTTTCTTTCTCATTCATCCATTTTGCAAGAGTGGTAAGGATACAAAGAAATACAAAGAATGGTTTCAGATAGCTGTAATCTTTGCCTTCTTTTTAGATATGTTTTGCTCTCTCAAATATAAGCTTAATACTGGTTTATCCAATAAGAGAGGGATATTAAACAACTGCTGTTTAGCTTTTTAATTTATGCTGGAATTTTTTTCTTTCTAACATGAAGTTTCAGGGGGAAAATCTGCTGGGAAATTCTGAACTCTTGACACTAAAGAAAAGTTAATAAACTTCCCAAGCCTCCAGGATAAGATTCAGGTCTTCATTTTCTTAAGGAGATTAATCACTTTTGAGTAGAATGACAGATTGAAGGAGAGGTTTTTCTTTTGCTTTGTTGTTAACTGGAAATTGGAAGCAGTCACTGGTACAACCCCTAAGAGAGCCCAGTCCAGTAACTATCAAGGTGACTGTGGCTAAAAGCTCTCTCAATTGTTACCAAAGATAGTTGCCCTTCAGCTCTTTAATATCTTTTTCCACTAACTGCTAGCCATTCATTATATTCTGTCCCCTTTGCTACTGTCTGTTATTTTTATAAAGCAAACCAAGGCTTTGTGGTGTTAATGATTTCTTCCAAGAGTTGAGTGGACCTGTTATAGGTTTTTGATCACTTAGTGTTGTATTGCATCTAGCGAATTCACCTTTAAACAAATGGAACCCACCTTCATCTATATTTCTTATGCAAATAAATTAAATTGTTAAAAACCACTTAGAATGACTTTTCCTTTTTTCCTTAACCCTAAATGTATCATTTTTGTGAAACACCCAGTAAGTTAGCCCTGCTTCCACCTCAATCAATATCTATAGACATAAAGTGCTTTATCCCTCAAAAGCCTATTCAGTCTCACCCTGTTAACTTAATTTGTATGATTTTCCTATGCTCTTTAAATAGTAAGTTTCTAAGTTCGAACAGTGATTCTAGCAGAGGTAATACTGCCTTAGGAGTTAACCACCTGGGAATCAAGGACTCTGATTTTTAATTTCCTTTCTATGACTAACTTGCCAAAATTCTGGGATAATCACAAATTCCAGCTACATCAAATTCTGCCTTAAGTAGGTTTAATAATGTAGCAAGGATATGGTGAGGTGGAACTAATGGATTTTAATACTTTTAAATGGTAAAATATCACATGGAGATATTTGGAAATAGGCTTATCATTCTACTGAACTAACTGTCTGAACAAGTAAATTCTTTATTGAAACCTGAATCCAATCTTTGTAACTGTATTTACTCTGTTTCTGAATCCTGCAGCTTTCAAATATTTTATTTTTTATGAATAGGTTAAGAACAAGTGAAATTAAAGCAAGTTTGCTTTGATTTATTGCTCTTATGTTTTTTCATATTGAAAACACCTCTGAAGACAAAATAGTAAATGAGGCCTAAAATGAACAGTCGGCTTAAGCCCAGCAGGGGAGTTCCTCAGAGGGGGACAGATTTGGAAATGAACACTTTTCCATTTACTGTATCTCTACAGAGGTATAAATTTCTAGGGAGTCACAGGGACTGCTTAAATGGGAAAACCTGCAGAGCAAAGAAAATTCTATTCTCCTGGTCATCTCAAACTCCTGTCCTTCCCATGCACCAGAACCTCTTATTTCTTATCAGTGTGCTATACCTGTCAAGATTACATATCTCGTTACGGTACTAATTATAGACCCTAAATAGACCACTGCTCCATCAGCTTTTTATAAGAAAACTGATGATTTCTCATATCAGCTAGGTTTAGAAAAGTGCGAGCTACTGGAGTTGTGAGCATCTGTGGACTGAAGGGAGCAATGTTGATCCCAACAGAACATCGAACAATGCGCAGCAAAAGCCTGCACTCTGATTTTTTCCCCTCAGTTCAAAGCATGTACAAGTCTCCTGGCAATTAACTACGAACCTTTTTTTCTGTTAGAATTCAGCCATTATTGTTAATGATAATAATCACAACAATGACAGTAACACTTGCAATTTATTCAACATATACTACATGCTAGACACATGACTCTATGCTTTTTACATGTAATATCTGATTTTCGTTTTCACAAGTACCATGTGGGATATTTTTATTCTCATCTTATACATGAAAATGTTGAAATGTAGGGAATTGGGGTACCTGTTTAAGGTAACAGAATGAATAAGTGGTGGATCTACATAAAAGCTCAACTTTCTCTGAATCCAAAGTCCATCATGCCACCCACCCTCCCTTGTCATTACTGTCACTCTTCATTAAAAGACCCTGCTGTAATGCATTAGTCATGCTTAAATGTGATGTGATATTTTGAGAGGTAGGATAACTCCAATTTTCTTGACATAGGGTCTAAAATTTCATAATTGAGAATTATATAAATTGCATCATTAGGAATTTCTCTGAAAATTCAAATACTAGTTATTCCCAGGTGATTAAAAATAAATATCAGCTCCTTTTTCTGTGCTCCAGTAACTGTGTATACTGGTGGGTATGAAATGAGCATTTTAATAGAGAGGGTTACATACCAAGGTGAGAGGAGACAAGTAGGTAAGCTTCTATCCAAAGTCCATGCTTTCCTATTTCTCTGCTCTTCTTTCACACCCCTAATTATGGTCCCAAAGTTTCTTTCTTTGACTCCTGCATCTGCCCCTCACTCTCTAAATTCCTTCCTTCCTCCTCCCCACTCCTTTCTTTCTTTAGCTCCGCCTTCCCACCTCTGAGTCATAAATATTGTTGTCAAAGTCAACAGTCTATACAGTGTACCTGTTTATGTTTGCATATTTAAGTTTATTTAATTTTGAGTAGAAATTTGAAGACTTAATATCTTTGTTGACCGCTCAGGGATAGAATTAAGACATTAAGACTGGCCAGAGGATGTGTTTGTTTGTTTGTTTGGTTTGTTGGTTTCAGTAGCCTTCTCCGAAACCCTTAAATCACACTTCTTTCTCTGTAAAATCATACTGGAGAACAACAGATAAAAATACTTTTGAGATTTTAAGTGATTAGGAAGATTTGCTAAGGGTGGATAAAGGGCAAGTTGGCACTGTGGGAAGCATGGGTGCTGATCCGAGACCTCACCACTGAGAACACTGGATTTCTAATTTTTAAATATTTGCCAATATGATAAATGGCAAATCTTGACCAGGCTCCACAGATTTTTTTTTTTTTTTCTGTAAAGGCCAGAGAGAAAATCTTTCCAGCTTTGAGAGTCATAAGTTATCCATCGTGACTTCTCAGCTCTGCCATTGTAACAAGAAAGTACCCAAAGGCAATGCATAAATAAATGATCACGGCTCTGTTGCCATAAAATTTTATTTACAGAATGGATGGAAAGCCAGATTTGGCCCACAGGGTGTAGTCTTCTGACCTCTGTTCTAGATTCTCTTTTATCTTTCACTGCCTATATCTAACAATCACCGTATTTTAAATAATCTACCTCTAACAGATAGAATCCATCATCTTCCTCCTTTCCTAGGCACTAATGTGACATTTATTGAGTTAGTTAATCAATGTCTATGAACTATCTTATAGTTAATCAATGTCTATGAACTATCTTATTTAGACTTCCTACCACCTGTAAGTTCTACCATCCTCATTATGGGGCTTAGAAAGGTTAAGTAACCCTTCGCACCACAGCCATGCAACTGTTAAGTAGTTGGAACGTGTCTGACTGGGGAACCTGCGGTTTTAATGGTCTCTTCTCTAATCTCCTGTCTGATCTCTTTGCCTAGGTTCTCAGCCCTCCTTCTCATCCTGCACACAGCTGCTGGAGTGATTAACTAAGTCCCAAACATAAACAAGCTTGATTAAAAGTCCTCAAGAAACTGGCCTTGTTCGCTTGTACCTTTCCAGCTTTTCTCGAGCAAGAGCCCACTCATCCTCAACCATTCTCCCCTATCCTGCGTGTGCACACATGCACACACATATTCACACTTATATCTCAGCCTTAGCAAACTGCTTTAAGTCCTATAAACACATAAAACAGTTTCCATGTCACGGTGGTTTTGCTTATGATGCTGTTGATACCGTCTCTTCCCACTCATGAGTGAGTCTCCTTCACTCATCCCTTAATTATTCTTTGCCTTTCAGTGTGTTTCCAATGTTCCTACAAAAACTTTCTTGACACAGTTCAACTGAACATTTATCTCCTCATTCTGAATGTTTTTCTCTCATGATACATGGACTATATCATTGTATGATATATTTGTTTTACTGTGCACTATTTTTGTTGTCTTTTTATTCTGTCTGTCTGTCTTTCTATCATATAGGGTGCTATCTGAGAAGGAAGTTGACCAATCATTATGCAACTAGAAAATTTCACACAATTTTCAAGAGAGTAGAAAGTAATGCAGTTTTTAGAAAATACAAGAAAAGGTGCAAAGTGTAAGCTGTGGCTATTCAAAAATATATACTAGGTCTTTTTAAATGTGAAAGTATACCTTGATGATAAAGGGCATGGATAGATACAGTTTTACAGTCTTGGTTTTTTGTTTTGGTGTTTGGTTTTGGGGGGAGTAGGGGAGATAGAGTGTGAGAGACGTGTGTTATGATCTAAGTGATGTGACCTTTATAGGGTCAGGTCTATGATATATGGATTGCTCTAGAATAAAAATTTGATCTAGAGAAAATAAGAAGTCATATTCTTAATATTATAGGATAATTTCTTCATATCAAAGGAGAATATTATATTGAATAAAATGTTCAAAGTACTGCATTCTAGGACCATCCAAAAACTCTAGTGATGATTATGACCATGATTTAGAAAATCAACTGTTAGAATTATTTTCAAGTAAAGATTTAAGAATAAAATCTAGGCAATAGGTTTATAATAAATGAAACATCCTTTGAAATCTTTGTGATGTTTATAAAAAACTATACTGAAAAATAAGTGCATAAAAAAGCAAAGAGATTTTATATTATTTAGGGCAAGTGTATTCATAGTTTATTAAAAAAACAAAACAAAAACTCAAAAATAAAACTCTGATACTACAAAGTAACCTTGAGCCTCGTATATTAAGATAACATGGATATTCTCCCACTAGACTGTAACCTTGGCTGAAGGGGCCACGTGGAGGCAAATAATTATCTTCTATAAAATTGGCAAAAAGCAGTAATAGTCCTGCCACTTACAAGGCTTCGGAATAGTCCATAGGGATGAGTGAGTTAGGAAAAGGAAGCTTCTGTGTGAATTTACGTAAGAATAGTGTTTACTAATGAACTATTCCAAACACATTAGTGGCTCGAGAGGGAGTCTTCTTCATGTCTCAGAAGTATAGTATTTGATAGCTAACACACTTCACTCATGACAGTTGTAAAATAATCCCAGCCCACAGTCTTGTCTCCTAACAAGGATAAAGGGAATTCCCCAGAGATAATCCAGGGATACACTTGTGCGTTACAGTTTCTAATTTCAGAGAAGCAAACAGGACAGAAATAAAGCCACAGGACCTGTAGGTCCTGATTTATTAAAATTAGTTGAGAGTATGGTGTGACAGCCTTCAAATTAGTAAATAATTTTATCTTTAATTTGGATAATAATGAGAACTCAGTTTCATATCTCATGTATGAGAGCATACCTCAGTTCACTGTATGGCATGCTGTGGCTGAATCCATTGCTGTTTATCAGTGACCAATAGGTAATAAAATAGGAGAAAATGATTATATATGGATTTAATACACAACTTAATCTAAGGAAAACATGGAAAATGATCTACTAGGTTTGGTGGAAAATCAAGATCCATTAAAACTTCAGCTGACAGTGTGTACTCCTTGTTTTCATATTAAGAATTTCTAAAGCACATCATAGGGACAGTTGATACTGATCCAGGTCAATACATTAAGCAAAACCTAACCTCTAAACCCATGGTTCTTAACCTGTGCAAAGAAACTCAGGGGAATGTCACATGATATTTTAAATGTTCAAGGGAAACACATATATATCATAACAAATGCTAGAACATTAGATTTTGCTATATTCATTTTGATGATGTCATATCTTTACAAAGATGGATTTAGATGGTTTGCTGTTATAGAAGGCAAGTAATGCAGGAAATGAGAATGGTGCTGTCCAAAGTTTGAGAAGTTAGCAGTACCCAATTTGTGCACACATTCCACTAGCAAATAATTGCCTTTTTGAATTGTGCCCCTGGCATCAATGTTTGTTATGCTTGAGAACAATACAAGATGCTAATTTTGTTCTCTGTTTAATTGAAGTGAATATCACTTTACTAATAAAGTGACTCAAGCAGGCAACAATAGAAACAACATTCAGATAGGATTAGTCAAAACAAATGCAATCTGTTGCAGGCAATAATGGCTTTATTATCTGGTTTATAAATTTATTTGGGACACAGAATAACAGGAAGAATGGTCTTGGTTGAATAATCCTGGAAAGAAGAAAAACTAAGAAACAACATGAGTTTCTTCTAAACACACTCTGCCTAACAGAAATTTCCCTACAGTTTCAGGAAGTATTGAACGTTTTTCTTCCCTAGGCTAGAAAAACCCCAGAATGTACTGCCTCCTGTTGAGACATTTTTGAATAAAGCAGCAGGGGATTGCCAACAGTCTCAGAGCCGGTAATAGATTTTAGGGGACAGAGATGTCCCTGTGAGCGGCACAAGAACAGCTGGCTCCAAATCATCTCTTAGGATCTAAATCCTTTTAACAATAGGAGGGGAAAAGAGGGTGTTGAGGGTTGATTAAGTAGGGTTGCCGGGAGTAGACTAGGGGAGAAGAAACAAAGTGAGAGGAACTAGGAGAGACTATATTACTTATATGTATGGTAATTTGCATTGTGTGAAGTCACACCTCCCTGTTGTGTAATGAAATGCTGACAGCAGCAACTGAGAGGAGCTTCTTTAACATACCAGCACAACACAATGCCGGAAGCCCTTTAACAGTACTCGCCCTGCGTATCCATTGGGCTCAAAGTCAAAAGAAAAAAAAAAAAAAACATGACTTGAGAGGCAGCAATAATTTGATAAGCCAGCACCAGCTCTACCTGAGTGGAATGCTGTGGTCATCAGGTCTACTCTGCTGTCAGCAATTAAAAATTAACCTTGGCATTTTCAAAAAAGAAGGTACCAATTCATATGCAGCTTCTTTCCTTCTTGACAATATGTCTAAAGAGCAGCTGCTTTCTCAAGTCAAGACAGTTACACACAATGAACCTCTTTTGTGTGCAATGTGCAAAGCTAGGTCATTAACACACCTGCCAGAATAAGAGGGAGGAAGAAAAAAAAAAAACCTTTTCTCTTGGTAAACTCATTCATTTAAGACATTCAGGTTCACAGTGCTGTCCTTTGAACACCCCAATTACCTCCTCTTGCCCTTACAAACAAGTGGTGTGAATTTTAATCAGCTGGAATGCAATCAAGGGCTGAAATAAATAGTGTTGTTAAATCATTTTTACGGAGAAAAGTAACTCACAGACCTACGCTATATGTATCTCTGTTTTTCACAAGGGTGGAATGCCCTTGCTATGGACCGAAACAAACAACGTTTTATTTTTGTTTCAACCTCTGTTGACTTTCCTCTGCATTCCTTTCCCCTCCTATTACAGAGCCTCAGTTCTGAGAATAATTAGCAACACCCACTAGTGATAACAGGGCCACAGCAACCTAACAGCGATATCTTGCCGGCGCCAGCTGTGCTTCAGTATTTATTTATTAAGATCGCAATATTTACACAGTATGAACTTGTTGAGATGGTGGGGGATCGAGCAATGTTTCTGCAGCAAAATTTCATCTGTAATTTTTAATGAAGAGGAAAAATCTTCTAGGGTGTGTACTGTTTATGTCTCTGGGTAGAAAATGCAAGCTTCTAATTCCAATCCAGTCCTGTTTGCCAGCAGTTTGGTGTATAGACCCTGGAGAGGCTTTGCAGGCATGCACTGCAGTGGCTGCTGCTGTGATACCTGCTTGTCTAACACAGAGGGGAAGCTTAGAGCTGCCACAGATGCATGGAATGACACAGCAAAGACGTCAGGCAGCTGGTTTTCAGGGGCTGATAATTCCACTGGGCCCAGATCTGTGACTGAACAATTTAGACAGTTGCTCAAAATCCCTCTTGACTTGGATTATTATATCTTTTCATTTGCTCTTCTGCAAGGATTTGTTAACATGGTAGTAAGCAACATGTGTTGCGCTGTTCATCCGCTGAGTGAGTTGCTACATAAAGCCCTAACTCAGAGAGAGGTTTTGGTGCACAGGGAAAATTGTAGGGCTCCAGTTTGGAAAAAAATGTGAAAGGTATATTTTAGGCAAGAAAGAAATTAATATTAGGCACAAAGAGTACATGCGTTTTTTTCAGCATGTAGAACTTCCTGATACTTATGTCTTGAAGCTCCTCAAGGAAAATTTGGTTCTACTTTTAAAATGCTGATATTGTTGATCAGTGAACAGAAATCACGATAGGATGGGAGGCATTTGGGTTGTTCTTTTATCATAGGGAGCTCAAACAAATCACCTAACTTTTATTTTATGCATTTTCATTTTCTCACACCCTAAACCTAAAGAGAGATTTGCCACCAAGAGAGAGATTTGCTTGGTGGCACTTGGTTTGCCACCAAGTCGATTCAGTATCTTTAAAATCATTGGCTTAATATTTTTAAGTATTTTGAGTATGGGAGCTTAAAGTAGCTACATAAATAGACTTCAAAAGTAATCAATGTCACATTAAATCTTAATACAAGAGATATTCTGTCAATACTGAAGAAAATAGAATCTTCAAAATTTAGCTTTGTAGGCAAGTAATAATAATGGTAGATTACCCTAATTATTTACAATAGTTTATATAATTATTATGTATCTAATTATAACTATATTAAACATTATAAAAATGTATTATATATCTAATTATTTACAATAATGTACATATGACTATGTAATAATTGTATGTAATAAACATTACTGTCTGATAAATCTTCCTTAACAGAGTTGCAAACGTAATTCTTTTAAGGGAGATTTATCAAACAGTAATGTTGCACAAGATCATAAATTATAAAGTTATTCTCAAGCACTGGTTATTTTCATGCCAGCCTTAGCCTTTTTAAAAATTAAAAAGAGGATAATGCAGCAGTTCAGTTGACATTTAATATTGTGTTGTCCATATCACTTTACCGTTCATCAGTCTTATTGCTTTTATATTATTAAAATATCCCAGAATGATCTAATGTGAATAAGAAATCTAACTTTCTGTACTATTTTAACCTTTGTTTTAGAAAATAGTTGCAAAACAGCATGGCTACTTTTTGGGTAAACTTAGTGAAGTGAAATATATGCACCAGAAAGTGAACAGAACATAATAGCACAGATTGATGAATGTTTTCAACCTGAGTACATCTGTGTTTCCAGACACAGATCAAGAAATACATCAGTATCTGCACACAGAAACCCCTTGGACCTCTCAAATGCACTGCTCAGCCCTCTGAGATAGGCACTATTCTCATTTCTAAAGGCATAGATTGTTTCGGAGGATAAGTGAATCATTCAGAAAATAAATAGATCACAACATTAACTTCTGGTTTAACATTGGTGATATTCCAAATATTAATGCATAAAAATGATTAAAGATAGCAAGAAAAATTGCTTTGGATCTTAAGAGGAAGCTCATACATTCATCCAAATAGCAACTGCTGACAGGGATAACTGCTGTGTTTATATCTGGAACACAAAACAATCCTGTTCTCTCTTCACTTGGTTACTTGGAACTTTACTGCTGCCTCTAACAATGATGGTACATTTTATGTTGCACTCAAGTTATTTACTTCAGATGTTACCATGCAAGAAGAGTTCTTGAATTCTAGAGAGAACAAATAGATAAGATGGGAATCTAAACACTAGCTAAAGCCAACACTGTGTCAGTTTTCTTCAGTTTCAAATGGCTATTTCAAGTATATGTTCAAAGATACTTAGGATTTTTTATTCTCAAAAATAAGCAGATTTCTTCAATTTTAATTACTGTTGAGTGATTAAATTCTCAAAAATAAATCATGAAACATATTTTTAAATAGTGTTCATATGATGCTGCTTTAAGAAAGATGCTAATATGTACTTGTGACTGTCTTACAAATAACTGAGTATAGGGAGCCATTTTCTACATAGAAAGTACCATTCACCTATATTGACATAGAAATGATAGCTTAATGACTTCATGTAATCTCATATGATTAGGGGGTGGACTTGTGGATATAAGTACATATTTGGCTATAACCATTACTACATCCATTATTGAATGCCTTTTTGCACTTGATATCCTTGAATCTCCTCACTGATGAGACAACACCCCAATACACTTCATGGTGAAATCCTGGGCACATTGAATTATGTAAAAATCAATTTATAAGCATGAGGTGTCCAAACTGAAAGTCAAACAAGCAATTTTCCTTTTATATATTCAAAGTTCTAGATTGAAATTCTCAAAATGTATCCACTCTTTGGCAGGATATAATTCAGTGGTCCTAAGGACCATTGAAGCTGAGAGCCTTGAGGACAATTGCTAATGACTTCGATGTTTCAAATACTCATTATTTCAATAATAATTTACCTTCATTCATCAACTAGAATATTACCTAAAATGGGAAGGATATAATTATAACAGCAAGCAAAAGATAAAATTCACTAATCATTATAAATTCTTTGAAAGTGTCTTTTTTTCCTACTCCAACTAAATGCAGCTCTTCCTTATCTTCATTCCTTGTATTTCATTAACTATTCATCAAAGACAAGTGATTATTCACAACCTCCGACAAAATTTTAATGCATGTGGTCAGAACAGTGGAAGGTTGAAAATAATATCCAACAGGCTAAATAGGACAAAGTAAGAGCAATGCTTTAACTGTAAAATGTCATTTATGTGATATACTTAGTCTACATTATTTCCAATTTGTGATAATTCAAAATATTAAATGTTTTTCCAAAAAATTTATATTATATGGTATATATTGAATATTTTTGTTTGTTGTATTGCCATGTAATCCAGGTCTACTAAAGTTTTCATATATTATCTTATTTTCTTAACTGATTTATATCTTGACATTTTATTTATATATATATATATGTAACTAAAATTAATAACTATGAAATGTATTCAAAGTATTGAAAGTGGCATTTTTCTCAAAATCAGGAAGGCTTATCTTCTGGCTGCCATTCTACCTCAAATTTACTGTATTGCATATTGCAAGAGTTACAGTTAGTTATAGTTTTAATAAAAATGTATCTGGATTTATAAAAGAAAAAAATTGAAAAACATCCTTTGGAGACAGACTATATAATACAGTTAGTTTAATCTAATCATATTCTGTCACTTTCTTTATAAAGTGGATAATTTTACTTCCCCAAGAATGATGAATCAGATGGTCTTGTCTCTCTTCCTAATCTGGAATTTATCAATATAATAAAAATTCTAGCTGCTTCTCTTGGACCTAGCCTCACTGACTGGTGATGTTTAATCTTGGGCCAAATTATGTCAGCATGTATGATCTCAAATGAAGTGAAATGGTCTCTTGAGGACTTCCATTTAGTCTGTTGTTGCAGTTGTTAAAAAATACTGAATCTGAGAATTTGGGGTCAAGTTCATTTTCTATCAGATTATTGTTTTGTGTCCTTAAACAAGTTTCACCTCCCTGATCCTCTCTTTCTTTTTTGATAACATGATCATAAGAAGTTATTTCAGAGCAGTACTGAGCTAGACACTTTCCATTTTTTCTGTTCCATATCCTATTTTTTTAGGAGCCCTACATTCCATACAATCCTTCCTCTGATACCACAGGTGTGAATGTCTGATTCTAGATGAAAAAAACAGATTTGTTCACTCTTTTGGTGAAAGTAAGTTGAGATAAAAGCTGAATTAATCAAATAATGGTGGGCTTGGAGCCTCCTATGTGCACAAACAGTGAACAAAACAAATAAAACCTCTCTCCTAGTGGAACTTTTATTCTACTGGTAGACAACAGACAATTAATCAGTAGAACCTAAAGCATGTCAGAAGTGTTATGGAGAAAAATAAGCAGCAAAGAGGGATAATAAATGTTCATACTATGTATTTGCAATTCAAAAATCTTTATGGTTAAAGAAAGGTAAAATGATACCCGTACAACATTGTTGGAGCTTATTTCAATTAATGCCCTTGGTATACACTTCTCGCTGTCCTAGAGCTGGTCCATGCTATCAGATTCAAACAACCAAAAATCTTCAGAATCAGCTAATATTTGCTTCTTATATACCATATAGGCATCGTGTTAAATTATGATATTATGTACTAAGCATATATAACCATTTCTTAAAGGGTTGCCAGAGTCACCAAGTACATGAGACAAAAATTAGTCTTCACCCCAACAACTAATGTTAGGTTTATAACTGTTATTTGCTTGCCAACTAGGATTAAATATAAGCAGCTTTGTTTAGAAAAGATTTTCACTATGTGAGGGACTGTTAGTTAAAGAGAGAGCAGGGTATCCAAAGTTAGAGGTCACTGTGACTCAAATGTAATTAATGTTTGGTTTACTTTTAGTTCTTTAGATTCCATGCAATTTATTTGCTCTGAACTTTTATATCTATGTACAGTCATGTATGTATATCATGAGCTGTGAAATCATGTTAGAAGGCAGGACTAAAGGTTAAAGAGTGGGAAAATATGATAGAGGAAACACATTAGGCACATAGGAATTCTCAGGTCTGGAGTATTAGAAAGAATAAAGAAAGTTAAATAGAGAAATGAAAATCCCTCCTTCTGAGAATCCCTCATTACAGTGGTGTATTACTCAAAGCCTTAGATTTGTCTGCATTACAATTATTATGTATGTTCTTGCTTTATTATTTTACTACTCAAAGGTAAATTGCCTAAAGGCAAATGCTATAATATTATTATTTTATTCTCCATATTTGGAGTATAATGATTTGAATGTTAACCATTGTTTCATACAAATTTATTGGATGAATAATGTCTGTGATATTCTCTTTAAGGAAAACATCTCTTTTATTACTATTTTTTAAAAAATCATCTACCATAAAATATATCAGAAAGAAATAAAAGAACTACAGGCTTGGTTTTTAAACTGGGTTATATACTTGCTTTAGAATATCTGAAGAAAAAATATAAGATTAATCTCTAGTTACTCATGCCCCTAGGGTACCTGATAATAAGCCAACATAAATCTGGAAAGCCACTCTCTCATTCTCATCCAGACAGGATTCCCATGGCTAAATCCTTAAGAAATATGAAATCACATTTCAAAATTATAAAAACACATGAAGAAATGATCCATCACAAGCAAGACTAGCAGTAACCATAAACATTAGAACAAGACACCAAAGAATCTCAGTTAATAAAATCATAGGTAGAAACCATAAATAAATAAGCTTAAAATGATCATAGACGTAAAAGTGCATCAAAACACAACAATTTAACAAGGTAATGTAAAAAGCATCAATAAATTTATTTTAGAAATAAAGATTGGCATGAAAAGTTAAGAAATTAAAATATATATAATAGAAGTTTAAAAAATGAAGGATAGAATTAGAATGTACAAAATATATCCACCAAATTTTCCAGAAATACTAATGAAAGACACTGGGGGAAAGGCAATATTCAAAATAAGGCTGGGAAATCTCCAAAATTAAGTCATGAATCCTCAGATATGGATATCATAATGGTTCTCAAACAGAAATAATGGAAAATATTTCGAGCATAGACATCACTATAAACTACATGTTTGTGGGATTGATACCTTTATAAAAGGGATCTGAAGGGCTCCCTCACCCCCTTTTGCCATGTGACACATGTAAAAAGACATATCAATGAACCGGGAAGGGGAACCTCACCAGACACCAAATCTGCAGGTACCCTGACCTTGATATTCCCAGCCTCCAGAACTGTGAGAAATAAATTTCTGTTTGTTTATAAGCCACCCCGTTGATGGTACTTTTTTTATAGCAGCCTGAGCGACCAAAGACAAACATTTCTTAGTACAGTTTAGAGTATCAATGATAAATGTAAGAGCTAAATTTACCCTTAGCTAAGAAACAAATCGTTCACAAAGAAACAGTTAGATTGACACCAGCTTCTGCAATAGGAAAGATAGTTTTCTGTGAATATGTTTTCAATAAAATATCTTCCAAATGATAAACTGCAGGAACTAGAAAATTGAACAGAAATATTCCTGTGAATATGTGAAAAAAAAAACCCCAAAACTGGTGTTAAACTGTGGATAATAGAGTTTGCTTCTATTTAGATACGGAAAGCCAAGTGAACATTGTTCCCACTCTAACAAGGAGAAAAGCCTGGATAATCTACAGAACCCTAACTTTTCTTGAGTCTATCAGAGAGCTAAGGTCACAAGATAGCCAGCTAAATTCCAAAGACGGGGCAAATAGTTTCACTGTTGGGAGAGTATTAGAGGAAGAGGTGAGTGTCCACCACAAGCTGGGAGGGAGGAAACAATTAAATTTGAACAAATTCCAAAAAGCTGAATGTGGTACACTGTAAAGGTTTAGAACCTCTGTGAACCCCAGACAGAAGAGTACACACTCACTCACCAGCTATTTTCCATGATCCTCTACCACAAGTTCATGAGAAAGATCGAAGTCCGGTCAGAAAACTTTAGAGGGCTCCCCTCAATGACACAAATGCAAGAAACCCTACCCACCACCTACAGCATTTTTAGATGTTAATCAAGAGCTGGAAGCTGTTGGGTGAGGAGTAGAAGTCCCTCCTGCCCCAAAGCCCAGGTACTGCATTTGAGGATGAGGGATGGGTAAAAGAAGAGCTTTTTGCCTATGGCAGAGGGAAAGAATACCTGCCAGGGGACAGAATATTCCAACAGCAGTAGGAAGATATCTGCTACTGCTGGGGTGAGGCACACAATTCCCTCCTGCTCAAGACCTCCCAAAATACAAGGCAGAGTTGAGACACTATACAGGGTGGGCAAAAATGCTGTCAAACAGCCATCTCAAAAACCAAGCATACAGCAATAGTATAAAGTAGGCTGGTGAAGAAGAACTGAGAAACTCTGTGATAAGTGGGGACTGTGCCCGCCCCCCCAAAAGATATTTTTAAGTCCTAAACCCTTCGCTTTAGTACTTTATTTGTGGAAATGTTACCTTATTTAAAAATAGGGTCTTGGGACTTCCCTGGTGGCACAGTGGTTAAGAATCCACCTGCTAATGCAGGGGACACAGGTTCGAGCCCTGGTCCGGGAAGATCCCACATGCCGCGGAGCAACTAAGCCTGTCTGCCACAACTACTAAGCCCGTGTGCCACAACTACTGAGCCTGTGCTCTACAGCCCGCGAGCCACAGCTACTGAGCCCACATGCCACAACTACTGAAGCCCGTGTGCCTAGAGCCCATGCTCTGCAA
This sequence comes from Eubalaena glacialis, assembly GCF_028564815.1. Classification (NCBI taxonomy): domain Eukaryota; kingdom Metazoa; phylum Chordata; class Mammalia; order Artiodactyla; family Balaenidae; genus Eubalaena; species Eubalaena glacialis. The sequence goes on from NC_083727.1 coordinate 23,572,414, forward strand.
CAAGAGAAGCCACCGCAGTGAGAAGCCCGTGCACTGCAACGAAGAGTAACCCCCACTCACTGCAACTAGAGAAAGCCTGAGTGCAGCAACGAAGACACAACGCAGCCAAAAAATAAATAAATGTAAAGGGAAAAAAAATAAAAATAGGGTCTTTGTGGATGTAATCAAGTTAGGGGAGATCATTAGGGTAGACCATGACTCCATATTACTGGTGTCTTTGTAAGAAGAGGAGACGAACAGAGACACACAGAGAGGATGCCATGCGATAATGGAGGCAGAGGTTAGAGTGATGCAGCTACAAGCTGAGGGATGACAAGAACTGCTGGCAACAGCGGAAGCTTAGCGAAAAGCATGGAACAGATTCTTCCAGAGAGACTTAGAGAAAGCATGGCTCTGCTAACACTTTGATTTCAGACTCAGAGCCTCCAGTACTGTGAAAGAATATATATCTTTTGTTTTAAGCCACCCAGTTTGTGGTACTTTGTTACAGCAGTCCTAGGAACTAAATGCATCTTCCCTGCATCCCCTACAAGACTCACTGAGTAATAATCAAGAACAGTCTGGTGGAGGATGGAGCACAGACACCGAAAAAAGTCCTTAGCACTCTAGATCCCACACTAACCACGTGGTAGCAATTGCACACAGTTTGAAAAATTTGAAGCAAGTGTGTGCAGCAGATAATTATAGCAACATTAACAGTCAAACCAGCTCAACTCCTTACTAGACAAACTCAATCTCCCACAATAACAGTGTGACAGAAGATGAGGTGTGTCCATTCTGGGTGTAAATATTATTTACTTCAGTCTCAAATGTTTTTTTCACACAGTGTCTGTCATTGAATAAAAAATAATGAGACACACAAAAAAACAAATGAGGAGAACACTCATTAACAAAAGGTAAAGCAGACAAGAGAACAGCTACAGAGATTATATAGTTGTTGGAAATACCTGACAGGGACAATGAAATGGCTCTGGTAAATATTTAAATGGCTCTAGTGGAAAAGATGGACAGCATGTATAAACAGATAGGGATTTCATCATAGAGATAGAAAAGAATATATTTTAATAGGTAAAATGTACATGGTAGAAATAAAAAGACATTATTAAAGATGAAGAATTCTTTTGACAGACTAACAGATTTGATATGGCAGGGAAAAGAATCATTGAGCATAGGACACTAGAAATCATCCAAACTGAAATGTAAAGGAAAAGAAAGAAAAAACCCAAAAAACAAAACACTAAAAACAAACAAGAACAACAGAGCATGTGATAGCTGTTGAGTAATGTCAAATGGTCTAGCATATGGGTAATTTAAATCCGGGAAGTGAAAAAGAAAGAGAAAAGGACATAAAAAATATTTGAAGAAATGCCTGAAAACTTCCCAAAATTAATAAAAGACAGGAAACTATAAATCCAAGAAGTTGAGAGTACCCCAAAAAGTGTATATACAAATAAAAACACAACTGGGCATATTATAAAATGCTGAAACTGAAGATGGGGACAAATCTTGAAGACAGAGACCAGGTAAAAGTTCTGAATTATAGCTTTCTCATCAAATACTATGCAAGCCAGAAGAAAATAGAGTGACATCTTAAAAGTATAGAAAGAAGAAGAAGAAAAAAAATGTTATCCTATAATCTATACCCAGTAGAATTATCTTACAGATTGTGGGTAAATGTAAGCAATTACTTACTAATAAAAATATAATAATGACTAATATGGAATGCATCAAATATGCAGATTTTTATTTTAATGTAACAATTAAAAGAATAAAAATGCAGAATGTTTAACTTATTTATTAGCTAAACTAATACTGGAGCATGATGAAGGGAAACAGAAAAATATGTTGAAGCAAATACCAATATGTCAGTGTCTCAGTAGTTTTAAACAGGACATCTCACAATATAAAAGACAAATTGAGAGAATAATTTTTTAAAAACGTTCAACTATGTTGTTTACAAAAGGCACATGGCAAGGCACTATCTGACAAATAAAAGTTAAAGTAGGTAACTTACAATCCAAGATGTAAAATAAATATATGTAGTCCATAATGATATAAATAAATTATTGAAAAAAATAAATAAATGAGGGAGAAGAGACAAATCTTCTTCAGGGAAGAATTCCAAGTAATATATATAACTACTCTCGTCTCTCGTTGGAACTTAATTCCTCCCCCTTGAGTTTGGGCTGGACTTAACTTGCTCCAAAGAATAGAGTACAGAAAGGGTGAAAAGAAAGTATCATTACCTTTGCAATGTAGAAATCTGGCAAACACCTCATTCACCAAGTGACCAAGGTGATATCGTCATTGATAAATTATGTTGACATCAGGCACTCCCTGTTGGGATATGATGAGAATAGCACTTAACCTCTGTGGTCTTCCTCCCCAAAACCTATACCATTTTAAGTCTAGTCATGAGAAAAACATTAGACAAACACAAATTGAGGGACATTCTGCAAATATCTGAACAATACCTTTCAGCACTCACATCATTATGAACAATAAGAAAAGCCTGAGCAACAGTCACAGACCAGAGGAGATGAACGAGACCTGATGACTATACATGTGTTATCCTGGAAAGGACACTAGTGGGAAACCGGCAAAGTCAAAATAACATCTGGAGTTTAGTTTATATAGCAATGTACCAATGTTGTTTTGTGTTTTTTTGTGGGTTTTTTTTTTTTTTTTTGGTTTACTTTTGACAAATGTACCATGGTTATGTAAGATGCTAACATTAGAAGAAACCAGGTGAGGGATAAGGGAACAAACACTCTCTACTATCTTTGCAACTTTTCTGTAAATCTAGTTTTAATTTTAAAAACTTTATTAAAAATAAGAAAATCAATAGAAATTTAATATCGGACAAAACGGATAGGAAGAAAAAATATTTTAGGTAAAGACTCAATATCTAACAATAAAAGTAACAGTTCACTAGAAATATGTTATTATTCCAAAATATGTATACCTGATAAGATTTCAAAGTATTTAAAGGAAATATAGACATTATAAAGTGACATTTCCAATGAAACAATTAAATATCAACATAGCTTTCAACAAATAACTCAAGTAGATAAAAAGAAATGCAAGAAGGTAAAAGACCTCAACTTTAACACTTGTCCTTATGGGTATTAATGGAACACAGTATACAACAATTAGAGAATGTATCTTTTCTAGTACACACAGGGAGCATCTACAATAGTTGACTAGCTTACATTCAACTCACAAAGCAAGTAAAAAAAAAGAGTCAAAATGGAAATTAAAGTTTACTGAGAACTGAGAGATAAAGAAAATATTATATCTAATTTCTAAGATAGAACTAAAGTCTGACTTGGATATATTACAAGTATATGCAAAAAACCAAACTACTGGTTGGATTGTGCAACACTGTTTTCAATATTTCCATGTTACAGGTGGCATAATTGATATGCATTTATTAAAAGCTCTGAATATATCTTTTAAAATAGAATTAATCCAGCATTTCTCAAACATTTTCCAGACAAAGGAAACCTCTCTTTCATAAGGCATCTAACCACCTCCCACAGAGAGAGTGTTCTATGGCTCACCTGGGGAAAATCTGTCTTCAAGTATATTATTTTCTCAGTTTATAGCAGCAAATAACTAACATTGTACACTTAATAAGTGTACTCTATTATACATATATATGTATGATAAATATAAATCTTGTAAAGACACTCAAGCTATCTGCACCCTCAGGTATGTTCCAAATGGCAGGCTGAGGTACAATTCTGGCTCAATAAGTAGAATAAAGCCTAAGTTAGTCATGTCAGCTGTCCATAGTGACTTAGAACAAGTACTATATAATATGTCTGGGAAGTATAAAAGTGTACTTACAGTGTTCTCATTTATACCACTGCAAAAGACCAGAATTTGCCTTTCATTTGTACAAATGGAGCTCTTTCCATGTGGACCATTATATGCTATGCTCTACTAAAAATATTCAGAATATTTTATATAACTAAAATATAATTGGAGTAAATAATTAGCATATAGAAAGCTATGATATATATTTTTCATTCTAATAACCTTAAAATTGAAATGTTGGACTGATTAGAAAATGAGTGAGTTTCAGATGAACATAAATAGAAAAGTTTTCATCAATCTACTATGGAAACAATAGACGTTGTTTCTGTATGTTTGAATATTAACCTAAGTAATTTAGTAATTTTTCATTGTGCTTCACTGTTACAATAAAACATTCTATATGATGGAATCTGAAATAGTTGGCTTTGACCCCAAGAAAATTATCAATTTGAATTGAATTGTGGTTGGCTCATATGTTAAAAACATCTAGTTCCAGATATAAGTGGTAAAACACTAATGTAACGTTTAAGACTGAGAATTCGCTCCTTCCTTTAAATACTAGATTCTTTGATTGAAACTAGATGGTACGATGTTTAGATTGAATGAGTCAAGCATGTTAACGATCAAGTCAAACTACTTGGCCAATGAAATATGAATATAGACTAAAAATTTCTGAATAAATTTTACCCATTTTAATTTAATTTGCATAATATAAATTTAACCTATTAGTAAGAGAATTAAGGAGGAAGTTTTGCCAATGCCTCACATTAATGCTCAGAATATATAATACATTAATATGCCCATTAACCTAAATAACTATTTCTCCTCTTTAAAAACTTACATTGAAATTCTGACTAGACATTGCATTCTGTAAAATATCAAACAGAAAATATTACTAATGAGACATTTTTACAGAAAGCTGGAAATTTACATGCAATATTAGTATTCATGTAAAAATTTTAGTAAACTTATTAAAATGTCTGTTCAAACAGAAAGCCATTTTAGAGTTACAGATGAGTTGAAATCTTACAGTTCCAAGACTGTTTTCTAGTATATCTCCATAATGTAATAGATGTTCTTAACTATAATTATTTAATCGACTCTTCATAATCATAGTTTAGAAAGCAGTTCAATTATTAAAAGTTTTATATTTGAAATATTTTATTCAAGACGTTATAAAATCTGTTTGGCTTCTGTTCTAATGGACATTATATCTGCATCCAGTGTTTTCATTTATTAAATCCTGACACCTTCTCTCATCTGAATGATGTTATTAGCTATTTTAAATGAAGTAAATGTTCTTCAAAGTATTATAAATTACTCTTTAAGTATCTGATAATGTGTTTAAATGGGCAGCACACCAACAAAGTCTTGGGGAATCAATAATGAAGCTTAATTCAATCTACTACAGCTCTGTTAGCTAGTATAACATTTAAAAATTTAAGAGTATTTAAACTACTGAGAAATTTTCTGGCATTTTAATAGACCATTTTATAATAATCTTTTATCCCCATTGTACCAAGCAATCATGACCATTGCTAATGGAATTGATTCAAAACTCTTTAGCTTTTTCTTTTCTTCCCTCCCTCCCTCCCTTTCTTCCTTTGTCTTGGTTTTGTTTTATTTTTTTTTCTTCTGTGGTAGGACATCTACCTTAGCCCATCATTTATTACTGACAGTCCTGGCAGAATAGAATCAGTTTCACTCATCCACATTTTAGATAGAATAAATGTAGAACTTATAGAGTATTTAAGATCAGTCACGTGGAGGAAGGGAAAACACTGTGTTCCAGAGCCGTAAATAAATAGCTGTAAATAACATTGAATCAAGTTGGGAGAACATCAAAGAGTTATATTTATCAGTCAATGTTCTACATACTAACTGACAAACAAAATAAAATGATTGCTGATTTAGTTTTAGCTAAATTTTTCTTCACTTTTGTCACTACATTAAATAAAGGTTTAAAATAATGAATTAGAAACTTAAAGTTCTATCAATTTGCTTTCATGCCAGAGAGTTAACCATAGATTAAACAAATGATAGTATATCAGCTTTTCAAATTGTAAATAATAATAAAGTGCTTTGAAGTGCTGTGGAGGTACTAATATTTGCAAGTATTCATACTTGTTTAAAACAAAATTTAGCAATGATTTGGGAGAAAGGGTCATGTTCATGTATGTTTACCTATCTATTGATCTCTCTATCTATTGATATCTCTGTCTATCATCATCATCATCTATCGTTCATCTATCTTTTTATCTATCTACTCATTTAGTAAGCTTAAATTGTTCATTAGTTATTGATAATTACTGAGAAGCTAAAATCTCCTTAGTAGTCTCTGGATATAATTGCTTGTCTCAACTTATTTGCAGAAATTTCAACTATATGTAGGACATTTTACAGCAGTAGACTCTTTTTGTGACTTCCACAAATAGTAGAAGGAATTAACAGTTCTCCCTATACAAGGATGTCTGCCAAAAAATTAATTCTGTTGTTTTTCTTGTGTACATATGCAAAAATAGGAAATGGTTACAAAATGAATTAAAAAAAAATACAAGTTTTCATATTGTTTAATTCAGAGTGTATTTTATATGTCAAATTTTTAAAAAAACCCTCAGTAATTCAATTTGTTACGCTATTATATTTTGGATTCTCTTTTAATTCTTTCTCCATCATTTAACTGCATGTGCCCACACACACATTTTTAGCATTGCCTACCCAAATATTGCAAACTACAAAAATAAAAATAGTTTTATAGGTCAAAGATGAAGACCATTACTCTATTAACAGTACTCTGATGGCATTTTGGAGAGAGCTATAATTTAAAAAAAAAATTAAAAGTGGGAGAGCAATGCTTTGCTAGGAAATCTTATCATTTGGCTTATACTAACAAAGGACCCCCAGAAAGGATTATCAAGTAGGAGGCCAGTCGATTTACTTATTTATTTTTTTAATTAGAAGAGTCTATTATTCTTGAAGTTTGAAAATTTCCTTTTGTAGGCTAAAGTGGTGCTACTAGTAAATGAACAACAGTGAATATAGGTTTTAAAGGAGCCTTTTCAAATAATTATTTCAAGAGCGGTGGCTCTCCCTATAAACTCATAAGTTGTACAACTCTAAAAAATATTTATTTGTCTACTCTCAAATGATTGAATGTATTTCTTCACAACAGTGCTGATATACTCATTTAAGTTATTTCAGGCTTTCAGTTAAATTTAGCAAATATATGTTAAGTGCCTATCACTTCCAAAGATCGATGGTAACTGCTTTAGGGACAAAATAATGAATGAAAGACAGTATCTGGTCTCAAGGCATTTATATTGGGTTGGCCAAGAAGTTCGTTTGGGTTTATAATTTTTATACTATATTTATTAAATATATTAAGAAGTCTATAAACGTTATTAGCAAGGAAAATTGAACATGAAAACAAATTTTATTGTAGTCTATGTGCCACAAACCAGCTGGGACACTCTAGATATGGTATTTAATTGATCCCCATTCTACTGTCAGGAAACTGAGATCGGATGCAATTAAGTGGAATGCTTCATGCCTCTAATTATTAAATAACAGAACTAAGCTTCATACCCAAAACTAACTCCAAAGACATTGTTTCAAAATTGCATTAAAAAGTTAAAAATGAACAAATGCAACTTTGGCTAAACAAGATTGCTTGAAGGATATTCTGTTCTTCCACTGAGGGAAACAAGTAAATCTGGAGAATAAAAAATTAAATAAGAAGAAACATTAATAAAAGCAATTTAAAATAAAAATTAGAAAAATCTTAAAAATAAAAAATGACAAGAAAATGTAATTTGCTAATAGACTTGAAATATGAAACCTTCCATGACTTTAGTCAAGGAAGTGAAAAATTTTAAACTATGACTTTTTTCATTTTAGTAACAATTACTGCACAAATCTGTGTCTGTCACAAAAAATTACACATATATGGGTTTAAAAGTGAAATTTCCTCTTTATCTACCTCTGTATTTTCCTTCCTCACCCTAAATACACATAATCAATGTGTGTAATTCCAGATTCTTTCCTAGTATTATGAATGTTTCACTAGATAAATAGATAAACAGATATATACATACTTATATACATAGATGCATAGGTAATACATAGGAGAAATAGAGAGGAAGACATGTTGAGATGGACCAAATATATACAGTAATAGGCTTTGTTTTACATAAATGGGATTATACGGTATAGTTATTTTTTCTATTCTAATTTTTTTTTTTGGATTTTCATCTTAACAATATATTTTGGTGATTTTTCCATATCATTATACCTACCATATTCTTTTTAACACATGCATAGAATGCCATGATAAGAATGGACTATAATTTATTAAAATATTTCTGAATATTTATTGAATATGTTTTCATTTGACCTCCAGAAAGGTGTTACAAATGTACAGTACCACTAGAATTATATAAAAGGGCATTAGTCCCCACAGTTTTCACAACAAATATATTCATCTTTTTAAAGTTAGGATATTTTGTTATTTTATTTGTATATTCTATATCATTTATTTAGGTATTCAACATATTTTTTCAATTGAAAATCTACTATGTTTCAAAATAACACTATTCTAAGAACTGTGGACAAAATGATAAACAATGCAAGTCAGGTTCCCGCTCTGATTTGGCATTTCCATTCTAATGAGCTGAAATAGTCAATACATATGCCAGCAGATTATGAACGAGACAAACTTTTAGTAAACACTTGATAATCTTTTACTGCGAATTGTCTATTTGTATAGTATGCTCACTTAATAAGGTCTTTTCCTTAATTACTCTTCTTTCTAAATACATGTATTTTTCCAAATTTGATTTCTTTTTTGAACCAAAGATTTAAAGTTTATAAAATCTTTTCCTTTATATTTGTATATCCTTTCCTTTATAGATTTCTTCATACTAATATTTAAGAGAAATAAAATAATTTACTTTTAGTACTTATATTGTTTTGATTTTCCATTTAGATAATTAATTAACTACTTTTTCCAAATGAATGGCCAACTATTATGGTGAAATGTTATGGTCAATTGTTCCAACAATATTTATTGTATAGTTTATACTTTCTCCACTAAATGTGGTTGACAACTTAAAATCACTGGCCACTCTTTTTCCCATTATCTGTTTTTCCCTATTTCTATACAATTCCCACAGTGTTTAATTGTTTTAGCTATATAAAATATTTTGATATCTTGAAGAACATGCCTCATCGTTGCTCATCTTTTCAAAACATTTTCATATATTGTTACTTTTTTTTTTTCTTTTATGGTTGCAGTCCCATTTAAAACATTTGGCAGGTGGCCAGGTGGGGGGAAGGCGAGCTCAAAGGAGTTACTTTGAATTTGTAGTTGAAATGGGGAAAATGGACATTTTATAATATGACGTTTTCTCATCCAGGAACAGGTGTTTCATTTTATGTAGTCAAACCTCCTTTTTGTGTGCATTAAAAAAATTATTGCACTACACATTTAGTTTTATTCATTTTTGGTATTACTCTTTCTTTCCCTTTGTTTTCTAATTTTTACTGCTTTTATTCTGGAAACTTATGTTGACTTTATATGTTAATCATTTATGTGGACCACTTCTTAAATTAGCTCATCGTGTAAACAATGTTCCAGGAAAATGTTTTGAATTTACTAGAAGAAAGAACTATGCAATGCAAATATTAACAGTTTAAGCTCTTTTCTACCTAACTTATAAGATTTATTTTTAAATTCTCTTATTTCACCATGTAGGGTCTCTAGATCAATGTTGAAGAATGAATTCAGTGACATAAAATATCCTTCCTTTTTCCCAAATGAAATTTTATCTTGAATTCTATTCCTTCTAAAAATAATATTCTTTATAATTCATTTTCTTGTACACATTTGTTCATTATTTTGTTCAATTTATTTGTGTTACTTTGCTTTTTGGTGTGATATATTTCAGGTGGAAAGAGCTCAAGATTTTATAGACTTTTTCTTCTTGCTTTTAAACTCAAAATATTTGTTTTTATTGTTACTTTACTAAATTCACATTTATTATTTTAAAAAGTTAAAAAGTGTATTTTATTTATGTAAAATACAGTTAAGAAGATGGAAATCCTGAACTTCTGATATATCTTGCACCAGTCCAGTGTTCCTTACAATAACAACCAGAAAAAAGGGGAAAAAAAAAAGATTAAATGCCAAAAATATATTTTTAAAGATATTAGAAAACTGCTGAAGTAAACAAGACACTAGGGGTCAAGATCTCCAAAAGAGGGAAATCTGTAGCTGATTCTATCTTGGGGCATTTGCCAATTCTTGACACAAATCCTAGCCAGCACCAAGAATGTTGTCCTCTGCTAATAAGAAAGAAGCCAGCACAGTTTTTGGCAATATCACAGGGTTGGAGACACAAATGGAGTTTAGGGATGCCAAAGCAGCCAAGAATGGGAGGGAGCCAAAATCCTGATGAGATTGGAAATACAGGGAATTGATCCAGAAACTCTGCCAATTTTCCCTTGAGATGCATATTGAGTGTTTGAATTGCAAAGGGTAGGACAATAAAAAACTAGACAGAAAGCTGCTGGAGGGCAGAGCCAACTGTTCCACAGCCTTGCAGAGCAAAAAAGAAAAAAAAATGTAGTTCAGAAATTGTCAAAGAGGTGAGGCTTTTATAATCACCCCAGGATTTCAACTGAGATCTTTTAAGGAATATACCAAATGCATGGTGAACCAAAGGTAGACTGGACATTATAAAGGCATCAGTCAAAGGCAGGTCAGCCCAGGGCCTGATTGGATTAAGGTTATCTACCTCCAGTCTATGCATCTTCTAGAAGAGAGGGTGAATTCTTTAGATGATAACAATATCATCCATGGATTCTAAAGTAGATTTTATTAACATGGCCAAGAAAGCAGACTACAAGATGCTGAATTTCACCAGAAAACAAAACCTGTTAAATAAAAGAGAGATTTTAGAGATGAAAAATGCAATATCTCTCTTAAAACAATTAATCCCAGCCTAATCATGAGAAATCCAACAGGAAAATATTGGGTTGGCCAAAAGTTTCTTTGGTTGTTTTCCGTAATATGGCTCTAGCAGAATTTAGCTGTCTTTAATTTCATTCAAAACAATTTTGTTAGATTGTGTGTGACAGCTGTCATATCAGGGTGCATTTAAAAAAAGACTTATCAAATTTGGTGAATTTTTGTGTAGCCATTTTAATATTGAAGCTGGAAGAAGAAAGACATTTTCCGCATATTATGCTTTATTATTTCAAGAAAGGTAAAAACAGAACTAAAATGCAAAAACAGGTTTGTGCAGTGTATGGAGAAAGTGCTGTGACTGGTCGAACATGTCAAAAATGGTTTGCGAAGTTTCGTGCTGGAGATTTCTCACTGGACGATGCTCCACGGTCGGGTAGACCAGTTGAAGTTGATAGCAATCAAAGTGAGACATTAATTGAGAACAATCGATGTTATACCACGCAGGAGATAGCCGACATACTCAAAATATCCAAATCAAGTGTTGAAAATCATTTGCACCAGCTTGGTTATGTGAATCACTTTGGTATTTGGGTTCCACATAAATTAAGCAAAAAAAACCTTCTTGACCCTATTTCCGCATGTGATTCTCTACTGAAACATAATGAAAACGTTCCGTTTTTAAAACAAATTGTGACGGATAATGAAAAGTGGTTACTGTACAATAATGTGGAATGGAAGAGATCGTGGAACAAGTGAAATGAGCCACCACCAACCACACCAAAGGCTGGTCTTCATCCAAAGAAGGTGATGTTGTGTATATGGTGAGATTGGGAGTCCTCTATTATGAGCTCCTTCCAGAAAAAACAAACAATTAATTCCAGTGAGTACTGCTCCCAATTAGACCAACTGAAAGCAGCACTCGACAAAAAGCATCCAGAATTAGTCAACAGAAAATGCATAATCTTCCATCAGGATAACGCAAAACTGCATGTTTCTTTGATGACCAGGCAAAAACTGTTACAGCTTGCCTGGGAAGTTCTGATTCATCCCCCATATTCACCAGACATTGTACCTTTGGGTTTCCACTTATTTTGGTCTTTACAAAATTCTCTTAATGGAAAAAATTTCAGTTCCCTGGAAGACTGTAAAAGGCACCTGGAACAGTTCTTTGCTCAAGAAGATAAAAATTTTGGGGAAGATGGAATTATGAAGCTGCATGAAAAATGGCAGAAGGTAGTGGAACAAAAGTGTGAATATGTTGTTCAGTAAAGTTCTTGTTGAAAATAAACAATGTGTCTTTTATTTTTACTTAAAAACCGAAGGAACATTTTGGCTATCCCAAAACCAGCTGAGGGATATTGTACAAAACACCTGACCAGGACTAGTCAAATCTGTCAAGGTCATCAAAAACAAGGAAAGTCTGGGAAACTGCCACAGTCAAGAGAAGCCTAAGGAGATAGGGTAACTAAATGTAATGGATTAGATCATGAAACAGAAAAAGGATATTAGATAAATATGAAGGAAACTTCAATAAATATGAGCATTAGTTAATAATAATGTACCAATATTCATTCATTATTTGTAAGAAATATGACATACTACAATAAGATGTTAATAGAAGGGGAAAATGGGTGTGGAGTATAGGATAGCTTTCATGTACGTATTTCATTGTAATGATTACTAAGAATTCCTTATTATAGAAAACTCTTTTTTTCCCCAACTCACTCTTGAAGAATAAGATGTTTCAATCAATCCAATGTTCTATTGATAGACAGTGATGCTGAATCCATTATCAAGGTTCATGGAAGAAAATGCAGGGTGTTTTCTTGGATCAGTCTGGAATGCTGACTGAGAAAAGATTATAGAGAATATTCTAAGCAATCAGAAAGTCAACTTGGCACATTGATTGTGAACATTTCTTTCATGAACCTAGCCATCCTTGTTCAGAAGACAGAGAAGCTTCCATCTGCTTTATGTAAGCAATCTTGAAGCGAATGAGGGGCACTGCATGGAGTGGCAGGAATAATGTCAGAGAAATAATCTGGAGAGTGCAAAGCAAAGGTTAGGGAGCAAGAATCCAGATATAAGGCAAGGTCAGAGGCAAAGGAAGAGTCCGATAATTACACAGATTCAGTGGAGGCTGACATGCAGGGGTGAAACTGGAATTACCATATTCAGTAACAGAAAATTTGCAGCTACCTTGAGGATAAATGAGAGCAGCAGAAATATGGAAGAAGAGATAGCTCTCTATTGATATTGCTTATAAAAAACTCAGTCAACTTAGAATTTAAGTAGAGTTCCGGTAAGTTTTGTTATAAGAAATCTTCATAAAAATCTACATGAATATACTACCACCACTATAAAATTTACTTTTGCAATGAGAGTTTATGTTTATGGAGGGATTACCGATTTCAGAAGCTAGGGTCTCACAAGTAAAAAATAATAAATATCTGAAATGATAAAGGTAATAAATGGGTTTAATAACAGGTAGGACTCAGCAGAGAACAGTGTTAATAAACTGAAACAGAGGTCATTATAATATATATAGATGGAAGTGTGGAGAGCAAAAAGGTAAAAAAAAGAGAAAGAAAGAATGTATTAGACGTGGAATAGATAAAAGAGGCATAAAAACTTGTCACTGGAGTTTCAGAGAGGGAGGAGAGACAGAATGTGGGAAAATATTTGAAGAGATAATATGATATCAGCGAAATCTTCAATTCTCTACCTCCCCCCTCCAAAAAATATAGCTTTCACAAGCAATGGCAAAATAAATACACTTCCATACCAACAAACACAAGAGAATTCCTCTCTGGTAGACCAGAGACTGAACTAAGTACAGATGAGGTCTTTAGGCAGAAAGAAAATTATACTAGATGAAAACACGGAAATGCAGAAGGAATGAAGAACAACGGAATGTGGTTGGGCCTGGGAACTCATAGAGGGAAGATGGAAAAGAGGAGGCAGACTTAAGGAGACACAGGTACCAAGGTGGAAGATGACTGGAGAATAATTCCAGGTAAAAGTACATTATTTATTGTATTGAAGAGCAATGACATTTATTTGTTTATTAGCAACATGTGCCTATTATGTGAAGATCACTAAATTTAGGTAGGGATCCACAGTGAACAAGATATAGCTCTGGATTGAGAATCTTAAATCTCTTATATAATTCTCATATAGCTCCTCTTTGCCACTGTCACTGAAGTGATGTCTGATATGTTTATGGTTTTTTTTCTTTTTCTTTTTCTGCATGCAATTCTTCTAGTTTACAGGCTAGGTAAATTTACCAGGTCTATAGTAAAGTTTGTCAAACACTTCAGAACATCTACCACTACTTCCTTGGAGAATGAAGACAGAAGTTTTTATCCATGTTTTGGGACAAAGTGACCAGAGGAATTATCAACAGAAATGAATTACAACTATAAATTGGTTAGGGATTATCAAAGAAAAAGCATTTAGTGATAATTAGGAGCAAGAAGTGATGTGAAATTTTCCTGTAGTTAGGAAAATATAAATAATTTTGAAGCTTCTTAGATATACTGGAAAGGCATCATCTTTCTTGCAATCCCAAGAATAAGGATTTTAATTATATTTTCTTGAATATTGACAAGAAAAGTGAACTCAGAAAGCTGAAGGACTTGGGACATTTAGGTGACAAAGTTAATACTCACCAACATCTACTCTGCCCACATTTTCTTCCTCTTGGATTTTCCTTACTTCAGATTTTCAGTAGACTGATGTCAACCATTGATTGTCCTAAACTCTCATCGCATTGTCCCAGTCAGGTCTAACTTTCTCTATGTAATGGCTCTTTCTCCATTTTTGGTTTTATAAGCCATAGTCCTAGTCACTTGTAATCAGCTGTCATGTAAGAAAATAATTCAATAAACTAATTACCGAAATGATGCTAAATGACTGAATATGGCTATTCTGGGAATTCTGAAGACTGAAAGCTTTAAAGCCAAATAAATTAATCTTTAATGTTGCCATTTGAGGACCCATAGCCAGCATCCGAAAAATCTTTGAAGATACGGAAATTACAGGCTCTCATTTTTTACATCGCTTTGATAGTCATCTGCATGACTATGGGAGTTCATTATTGCTCTCCTGCCTCTCAGTTTTTCCATGCCATTACTAGGCACGGTGAAGGGGGGTGTTAAAAGCAGTGACGGTAAACCCTTAGCAACTAGCAGTCTCATATTAGACTCAGAAATAACACTGGTTTGAGAATCATTACAAAGTAGGGGATAGTGTTGCAAATTTCTACCAGGAGAGTGATATTTCTATAACTTGTAGAGTTGACTATGGAAGGGTGAGCTATCCAATTTTCTATTTCTGCACTAGTTTTGCTCCATTCTCATTTGGTTTCTTTTTGTTGTTGTTGTTGTTATTCTCACTGGCTCCTATTCAATCCAATGTTATAATAATAACTCAATAGTAATACCCTTGCTTTCAATATTTTATGAGACACTAAATACTTTTCATAAGTAACTGAATGATAATTCAAAATATTTCCACTCATCTTAAAAACAAACTGGAATTACATATGACAAGATATAGATTATGACTAACATTGAATGTGGAAATTCTGGATGTTTAGTAGATATAAAAATCTATATACTGACATATTTTTAAATAAAATTTTCTCCTTATTTACATTTACATATTTTCAAAAAAATTGTACAATGACTATGCATTATAATTTTTTAACCTGAAGAAACCTGTAGGTTAAATTTTTTAACCTACACTGAGCATGTAGGCACTGTAAAAAGTAATTACAGTCATTATTTTCAGGTTAAACTGTTTAATAAGATAAACCTTATTAACTATATGATTTTTATTCTGTTTTATGCATAATTTAATACTGATTAATTAACCTATTTGTTGCTTCATTTGTTTCATTAATTTAATTGTTTATTGAGATTTTTTTAATGCATCAGGTGTCAAGCATGATTTCAGTACTTGATCTGTGAACAACTTAAAGAGATAGGTTCAAGTTTCCTGCTACTTTTGTTTTCTTTTTAAATGCTCCTTATTTTTTAATTTGTAATGCTTTGTATATTGTGCTGATACCTTATGTGGCCCTTGTTACATAGGTTTGTGATGGCTGTACTTTGATGTGATATAGAAAGATAAACCATGATATTTTTGTGCATGTTTTGAGTAAAATATTTTAATTATTATTTGTCTTGTAGACTATAAATCTTGTAAAACCATCTCTATTTTTGAATGTACATAATATTTTAATATTCTTTTATTTTCATTATTTCTGTGGCATTTTCAAGTGTAATACTTATAAATAGCATATGGTTGGCTTTCACACTTTTTTTAATCTTTGAAAAAATATCTTTCTTTCACTTTTAAGAATTACCCTGTATCTTTACCTCGATTATTCAGATCATATTATATTTAATCAGGTTTGGTGCTAAAAATAATCGACTATCATTCCATTAATTAGACCATTTTGATTCATCTTTCAAAGCTAGATATTATCTTTAAGATTTTTTGTTCAAGAATTTACATCAGTGATACATTTTATGATCTACAATTTGATATGTGGAAGACTTGGGTTATTTTCCTCAAAATGTAGTAATATGTCCATTGTTTTTGGCATATGATACTGCAGAGAAGATGACTTATGCTAATCAACAGTTTAAAAAATATTTAACTTTTGTCAGAGTAGTTTCAGCTTCACAGCAAAATTGAGAGGAAGGTACAGGTATTTCTCATTTAACTCTTGTCCCCGCTAATGCATAGCCTTCCTATTATCAACATCACTCGTCAGAGTTGTGATTCTGTTCATTACATTTGTTGCAATTAATGACCTTACATTGATAAATCATAATCACCCAAAGTTCATCGTTTACATTAAGGTTCATTCATGGTGTTTTATATTCTGTGGGCTTAGACAAACATATAATAACATGTATCCATTATTATAATACATTTATGATGATTTTCACCGCCTTAAAATTGCTCTGTGCTCTGCTTCTTCGTCCACCCACCCCCAGAAACCACCTGATGTTGTTACTCCATAAACTGATCCTCATAGTTTTGCCTTTTCCAGATTGTTATATATTTGGAATCATATAACATGTAGCCCTTTCAGATTGGCTTCTTTCCCTTATTAATATGCATTTAAGGTTCCTCCATACCTTTTCATGGCTTGATAGCTCATTTCGTTTTAGTGCTGAATAATATTTCTATAAATTGTCTAAATACACATCAGTTTATTTATCCATTCCATTACTAAAAGGACATCTTGGTTACTTCCAACTTTTGGTGATTATAAATAAAGCAGTTATAAACAAACATGTGCAGGATTTTTTGCAGACATGCTTTCAATCTTGGGGGTAAATACTAGGGAATACATTTGCTGGATTGTATGGTAAATGTATGTTTAGTTTTATGAGAAACCACCAAACTGTCTTCCAAAATGACGGTATCGTTTTGATTCCCACCAGCAAAGGATGAGAGTTTCAATTGCTATACATCTTTGCCAGCATTTACTGTTGCTAGAATTCCAGATTTAGGCCATTCTAATAGATGTGTTGCAGTATCTTGTTTAATTTTAATTTCCCTGATAACATGTGGTATGGAGCATCTTTTCCTATGTTATTTTTCCACCTGTACATTTTTTTTGGTGAGAGATGTGTTATTGATGGATGATGCTGAGTTCAACTATGACCTTACTGATGTTCTGTCTGCTGGTTGTGTCCATTTCTGAGTGAGGGATGTTGAAGTCTCCAACTACAATAGTGGATGCTTCTTTTCCTCCTTGCAGTTCTCTTAGATTTTGTCTCACATTGTTTGGGTCTCTGTTGTTAGGTGCATAGATATGAAGGATTATTATATCTTCTTGTAGAATTTACCCTTTTATTATTATGTAATGCTCTTCCTTATCACTGATAAACTTTTCTTACTTTGAGGGCTGCTCTTCCTGAAATTAATATAGTTATCACTGGTTACTTTTGATTAGTGCTCACATGGTAATTTTTTTTCCCATCAATTTACTTTTAATCCATGTCTTTATATTCAAAGTGGATTTCTTGTAGACAGCATATAGTTGGGGGCTGTTTCTTGATACACTCTGTCAGTCTCTGTTGTTTAATTAGAGCACTTAGACCATTGACATTCAAAGTGATTATTAATACAGTTAGGTTAATATCTGTCATATTTGTTGCTCTTGTTCATTGTTCCTCTTTTTGTCTTCCCCCTTTTCCTGTCTTTTATGATTTTAATTGAGCATTTTATGATTCCATGTTTTCTCATTACTTAACATATAAGTTATACTTTTTAACTTTTTTTAGTGATTTTTCTAGAGTTTGCAATATACATCTGCAACTAATCAAATTTCACTTTCAAATAACACTATAACACTGCACAGGTTGTTTAGTACCTTATAATAACAAAATAATCCTAATTCCTCCCTCCCATCTCTTTTATCATCACTATTATTCATTTCACTTACACATAAGCATACATAAGCATACATAGCATATATATGATATATACATAAGCACATATAATTGAATACATTGTTACTATTATTATTTTGAACACACTATTCCCTGTTAGATCAGTTAAGAGTAAGAAAAAGCAAAAATAAACAGTTGGGAATACATTAAACTAAAATGCTTCTGTACAGCAAAGGAAATCATCAACAGAATGAAAAGGCAACTTCCAGAATGGGAGAAAATATTTGCAATCATATATCTGACAAAGAGCTAATATCCAATATATATAATGATTTCATACAATTCAATAGCAAAAAAAAATCTGATTACAAAAATGGGCAGAGGATCTGAACAGGCCTTTTTTTCCAAAGAATACATACAGATAGCCAAAAGGTAAATGAAAAGATGTTCAACATCACTAATCATCAGAGAAGTGCAAATCAAAACCACAATGAGATATCACCTCAGACCTGTCAGAATGACTATTATCAAAAAGACAAGGTAACAAGTGTTGGCAAGGATGTGGAATAAAGGGAACGCTTATGCACTGTTGGTGGTAATGTAAATTGGTGCAGCCGCTGTGGAAAACATTATGGAGATTCCTTAAAAAAGTAAAAATAGAACTACCATATGATGTAGCAATTCAATTTCTGGGTATTTTTCCAAAGGGGGGGAAAAAAAACTTTTATGAAAATTCGAAAAGTATATGTGCCCCATTCTCATTGCAGCATTATTAATGGAGACAAGTGTCCACTGACAGGTGAATGGATAAAGAAAATGTGCTGTGTATGTATACAGACACACACACGCACACTCAGCCATTAAAAGGAAATATTGCCATATTTGACAACATGGATGGCCCTTCAGAGCATTACGTTAGGTGAAATAAGTCAGTCAGAGAAAGACAAACAGCATATGATCTCACTTATATGTGAAATCTAAAACAAAACAGAACAAAGCAAACAAAAACAAGTGAGCTCGTAGATACAGAGAACAGACTGGCGACTACCAAAGGTAGAGAGAGGGGGTGTGGGTAAAATGGGTGAAGGGTGTCAAAATGTACAAAATTTCAGTTATAAAATAAGTCATGGGGATGCAACGTACAGCATGGTGACTCTAGTTAGTAATACTGCATTGCATATTTGTAAGTTGCTAAGAGAGTAGATCTTAAAAGTTCTCATCACAAGAAAAAAATAATTTTTAACTATGTGTGGTGATGGCTACTGACTAGACTTATGGTGATGATCATTTCACAATATCACAAATGTTGAATCATTACACTGTACACCTGAAACTAATATAATGTTATATGTTAACTATACCTCAAGAAAAGAAATAATAAGAAAAATAAAAGTTTTTATTTTATCTTCACTTAATCCTTCTGGTAGCATCTTTGATGCTCTTCCTTTCTTTATGTAGATCTGCGTTTCTGACATATATATTTTTTTCCTTTTCTCTAAAGAATTTCTTTTAATATGTCTTGCAAGGCAGGTCTACTAGCAACAAATTCTCTCAATTTTTGTTTGTTTAAGAAAGTCTTTATTTCTCCTTCACTTTTGAAGGAGAATTTTTCAGTGTCCAAAATTATAGGTTGATGAACTTTTTTCTCTCATCACTTTAAAATTGTCACTCCACTCTCTTCCTGCTTGCATGGTTACTGAAGAGAAGTCAGATGTAATTGCTCCCCTATAGGTAAGATGTTTTTTCCCTTTTCCTCTTTCAGGATTTTTTATGTTTGGTTTTCTGTAATTTGAAAATGATATGCCTAGGTGTAGGTTTTTGGTATGTATCCTGCTTGGTGTTTTCTAAAATTTCTGGATCTGTGGTGCGATGTCTGACATTGATTTGGGGAAATCTCAGTCATTGTTTTAAAAGGTCTCCTGTTCCTTTTCTTTTTATTCTCCTTTTGGTATTCCAATTGTACATATGTTACACATTTTGTAGTTGTTCCACAGTTCTTGGATATCTTGCTCCGGTTTTTTCAATCTCTGTTCCTTTGCTTTTCAGTTTTAGAGGCTTCTATTGAGATAGTCTCAAGCCAAGAGATTATTTCCTCAGCTGTGTCTAATCTAGTACTGAGCCCATAAAAGGCACTCTGCATTTCTGTTACAGTGTTCTTTATCTCTAGCATTTCTTTTTGGTTCTATCTTAGCATTTCCATCTCTCTACTGACATTGCCCATCAGTTCTTACATGTTGTCTATTTTGTCAGTTAGAGCCCTTGGCATGTTAATTTTAGCCATTGTTAATTCCCAGTCTGATCATTCCAACATCCCTGCAATGTCTGGTTCTGATGTTTACTCTGTCTCTTCTAATTGTTTTTCGTCTTTTGGTATGCTTCGTAATTTTTCCTTGACATGATATACTGGGTAAAAGGAACTGCCCTAAAAGGCTTTGTTACGTGAAGATGAGGTTTGGGGGAGGGGATGTTCCATAGTCCTGTAATTAGGTCTCTGTGTTTAGTAGGCCTATGCCTCTGGACTGTTAACTTCATCACTGGTTTTGTCTGTGTGTTTGTTTTCCCCTCCATTAAGTGAAAGAGGATGGCTAGGGCTATATTTGAGTATTTCCCTTCATCCAGGTAGAAGACTAGAGCTGGCTGGAGTTGGGTATTTCCTTCCCCCAGGTGAGTTAAATTCCGATACTACGCCAGCAGATTAGGCTCTGCTTAATTAGTTTCTCCTGAAGGCAAGGCTTCTTAAGAAGGACAGAACGCCAGGGTGCGTTTCAAAATGGTTCCTCTTCCCCAGCTCCTGTGGGAAGCGGGAGAGGATTTTTCTCTGATATTCACTGCGAGGACCTGGTTGAGCTCCTGAATGTAAGTCTCACAAAACTGTGGGTCCTGCCCTATGACTGGGTCCCCCTGGAATTTTATAACTCTCAGATTTATCTATGCCTAGCCTCAGCAATTTATCACTTACAGTTCTTGTTTTCCTACCCGGCAGTGGTTCTCATGCAGGTTTCATGCTCCTGAATCTCTGTTAAGTTTTTACTCTTTGTATTTGGCTGTTGGTCTCTCCATTCTTGGGAATCTCTGTTAGCCCTGTGACCTAACCTCTCTTAAGGCTCTCTTAAGAGTTTTTGCTTTTTTTTGTCTTCTCAAGGCTTTTACTTGTTAGTAGGACTGAGTGGTGGCTTCTAAGCTTCTTACATGCAGAACCAGAAGTGTCAGCAGTTTTTACTCGTGATCAGCAATGGAATTCCAAATAGCATTCCAGAAAACTATGACAAAATTCACAGTGTTGGGAAAATGTAGTTGTGAGCCATGTTATAAAAAGCCTAATAAACCAAGTTCTGCTGAATTTGGTAGGTAAATTGGGAGAAAAAACATAAAACAGTATTAACACTTTGGGTTTTCTTTTTTTCCTCCTTTTTCACTGTTCTCAACCTAAAGGTTGTTCATTCTTAACGCCTCAACCCTGTCCTCCACCCCTATATTCCAAACTCAGACAGAAGCAGAAACAAGGACTCAAAGCTATCCCCAACTTGTATGCGAGAGGCAGATTTATATAATACATATGATTCCCTGAGTTCTTACTATACCATCTATTTCAAGCAAAACAATCCTGAAAATCTATATTTAGTATACATGTTATAGAGATGATAAATGTTCAACTAATAAAAAATGCATTATTTCAGGTAATTTTCAGGAAATGTCTGTGATGGGATATTATTATCCTGAAAAGATAAATGAAGAAACCCATACCATTTCAAGAAAGAAAAAAAAGTATAGAATAGTCCAGAGATTATTTTAGTTTCAGGCTTGGATGGAAACAGGGATTTAGATAATTATATCATAACAAATTTTTTTTTTCCCCAAATCTTGGCTCAGCTATTTTCTCTATTTTATGAGTTGGCTCCATTCTCAGAATACTTTTCACTTTTGCAGCAAGGTAGCTTGGAGCCAATCAGTCTTGAATGCCCTGAGGTTAATAGGAAAGAAAGAGCATACCTCTTCCCAGTCACGGAAGCAATATTCAGATCGGTTTTTGTTGGCTTGAATCACATGTCCATCCCTACACTCTCACTGAGGCTGAGGAATGGAGTGCTCAAACGAGCTACAGGGAGCTGTAGCCATGGGCTCTGCCTCTGGAGCAGGTGGAGACAATTTTACCTAAATTACACCGGCTTAGTGAGGGAGAAGTATTTCTCTAAGTAAAATTCACAGGCTGAAACTAAGAAAAGTGTTAAGATTCTTTTGTGGGGGAGGGCAGTTACTGTAAGATTATTAAACTTAAGGAAACAAATGTTTTTCCGGATGTGAGTTAGCACAAATATCATGATAATGATATATTGCCATTAGAAGAATCACTAAGATTATATATCCAAAGCTCAAATTTTAGGAAGAGCTTCATTCTATCCTTTGCTCTTCACAAATTAATTTCTTCGCTTGGAGCTTGAGTTTTTTTCTTGGAAAAATAAAGTTCTGGCTGCAAATAAATTGTGGATCATAGTTACTTGGGAATATAGTTAAAAGTGATATTTTCCAAAGTATTCTTAGGTGGTATGATTGAGGTAAATGAAAAAGAAAGATGCATACAAATTCAAATCTATAAAATTTTAATGTTTTGGATTTTACTGAAATATTTATGTCAGCTGTTGACATAAATGGTTATGACAATTTGTTCATGATCTTTGTCCAAACCACTGTTATAAGAAATTGTTGAATAACAAATATGTATTGAAAACAATAGTTTGGTTAAGGACACTCAACGAAATAAAAATAAAAACAAACAAAACTAGAAAGGTGATCTAGAAAACAGGTTAAAAATAAAGTAACTTCACAGGTTAGGTTATCTGGGAAGCAGCTTGTGAGATATTTACGTGGAGGAGATGTGCATGCAGGAAGTTAATTTGGGAGTGTTCTAGCTGTCAACAACTACCTGCAAGTGAGTTGGGAAGGGAAATGTGGGCTACCAGAGTCACTGCAAAACAACAGCAAAACTCAGTGTCACACAGGGAGTCCTGGAGCTAAGATGGCCCTGCACAATTGGCCTGAATTGAGGCAAATAGTCTGCTCATTCAATATCATGCATATTGATCAGTCATTGGATGTGTACTGCATCGGGAAGGTGACATAACCTTGGGTGAACCAACTTCCTTCAGCTGAGGACATTCTTTATGAAGGGGGCCGAGATGTAAGGTGTTATCTGACAATCTGCCCAACAGCTGGGGAAATGAGTTTCAGTTCGGCAATTAAGTTGGTGGTAGAAGAAACGGAGGATCTTAGCATTGCTCTCAGTACCCTCTGGCACTCGAGTATTAAAGAGATAACAGCACAAAATTATTGCTGTAAAAAAAAAAAATCATTTGTTCAGCAGGGACAATGAAGAAACTGAAAAGATTACCTGTTTTAAATTGAGAATAAACATGTTTCAAGCATGATACTTTTGGAATCATAAATACAACAGTTTATGCCACACAGCACTCATTTGAAATGACTGAGGAAAAAATAAATGCAATTCATTTGTTATGCAGAAAGAGATCCAACTGAAAAAGTTTCGAGTTCCTTCTGACCCTGTTTCTCTAATTCACATAATTTAAACAGTCCTCTCTTTTTAATTTTCTGGTGTGTGCTTTTCAGGACCATGCTTTCTCAATGTATTCTGTGTCCTAATGGACACAACATAGAGGAAATGAGGACCTATGAAAATGTATAATACAGGTACACATTTTAGCTAAAAGTACTCAAGACTTCCAATAATCCAAAACAAATAGTACAGAACTACACTGGGGATCACTTAAAGGTCAATTTTCAATATCATGTGCTTTTAGGCCAAGCAAAGTAAATATAATGTTCTTGCACTTATTAAGCTAGAACAGTTTAAAAATGAGGCATGAACCAATTAGATCGGCCTGTAGTACATTATCATTAAAAACAGTAATTATCTTTACTGCTGAGTGAATTGGTAAATTGCTGCTGACCCTCTTTCCCATCTATTCATAAGACAGGCCAGATTGCTATTGTTTTCCTAAGGATTATATCCAGTATGTTGGCCTCAGTGCAATAAACCTGAACTCTGAATGAAATTATCCCAATAATTTATAAAGGCTCTGTCTTTATGGAGCCATGTTATTGAGTAGAGAATTTCTAACCTTGAAAAATGTCTGTTACTGCACTATTTATTTCACTATAAATCAAAAATTGTTTCTCAGCATTTTGCTTCAAAGATTATCAAACTCTTAATCACAGAAAAGATCTGAAACTTGTGCTACATTCTTAACAAAAACCAGAATACTTTCATCAGAAAATTCATTCCAATAAAATTTATGTTCCTTAATGCAGTTTATCATGGGCAATTCACTGCATCTATTGTTTGCATTTTGCAAATGTAGCAATGAGTTTATATTTTTAATTGAAAAATTAACCTGATAACAATGCTTTTGGTATGTTATAGAGGTATGATTTCCCTTGAAATCAAGTGATGGCATCAAATCAATACCCAATATTTTAATGTTGTGAACATATGTCTACTTCAAGGATATACAGAAACCATAATATGAGTAAATTTCCATGAAAAACACCTTTTATGAATACAGTTTTAGAAATGGCTTGAGAAAAGATTCATCCCAAGTCCCAAGAGACACATCTCTGGTTAGCCCTCCAGTTAGGCCTTCTCCTTCAAGAGGAGAAGGCAGATCTTGGCAAGAAGCCAGAGCACAGACATCTTGGGTCTGTGGAATGCAGTGTGAAAAGACTTCCCCCAAAAAAGTAAAGGAACCTGTATTGGCAGGTATTGAAGATTGATTGGTTCCATGGAAGTTTCAGCAGACTTTTTTTGTATTTAGTTGAAGGAAGAGGTAACTTGTTTCTTTGAAGTCCTTTGGAAGACCGTTAAGTGCCCAGTAACCTAAGAGACAGACATCCAAACTTTATTTTAAATGGGAACCCTTTCTTGACAAAAAAAAATTGCTATCATGACCTCAAATTCTTTCAAATTCACTATTAAATTCACAGAAAAGGTTTTTTTTGTTTGTTTAAATGAAACTTCTTTGTGAATATTTTCATGGTTGAAAGAAAAAGATAAAGGGATTAACAGTCAAAAGTGGTGTAGATTAGTTCAGTTATTTCTTTTCAGTATCAAGAAGGATGTGAGATTTGCTAGTATACTTGAGAAATGAAAAGCATTCCTGGTAGAGGAATGATGTATAATATAAAGGCTCTGAAAACAGAAATCACTTGGAGTATTTAAGGACTGAAGAAGATCAGTGGGGTTGGAGTTGAGTACTTGAGGAGTAGATGTGGTTGGAGAGGTGTACGGGAGTCCCATCATGAAGGCATTTATCTGCTCTGATTAGTTCAGACTTTATTTGATAGGATGTATATTGTGATAGTGTTTCAACTTATTAATATTTGTTTGGGGATTTTTGCTATATCCACACTGATTTACTGTACACATGGTTCTTTTCTCAGCCCAGTAAGATAGGATATTTCATGATCATTGGCACAAAGAGTGACGTACAAAACTCAGAATTAAAGAAATTGGTTTTGGCCTTTGAATTTCAAAAAGAAAATAAAACCTAAAAATGGGGAGAATGCATGCTAATTCAAAGGAGATATATTGAGTGTTTTGGAATAGGACAGACTCCCTTATGTAGGGTCTGGTATAGTGGGAAGAGGAATATCAGGAATAAAATATAGATGTAACAGAGAGAACAGGTGAATCTAAAGAAGCTCTGGTAGCAGTCATGGTGAGGAGAACGTAGCAGTGGCCTGTGTCTTGTGTTACAGTCTGAAGGCTGGATGAGAAGATGGATGTCTTGCCTAATGTACACTTTGATAGAAAATGCCCTTAACTACATTGTCAGTTGACACAACTGTTACTCCCCCCACTTTGCCCTGTGTTAGTGGGACATAGCCATATAAGCTACCTGAACTGAGATGAACCCTGAAGAAGGCCCAACTTGGGATTAATTTCTCTCACTTAATAAAATTGGTCCTGTTATTTCCTACAGAACTTGGAAGGACACATTGCTCACATCCCACTGGGCTTTCAAAAGAGAACTAAGCCAAGAAATAGAACTTCTTTATACCCTTATTGATAAGGGAGAAGTATCAGGACATAGTGCCTGGAAATCACTTCTGTATTCTATTTAATCACAGATATCTAAATATTTTTTTCTAATCTGTACTATGATCTGTTTCCTTCAGAAATCAGAATTGAAGAGGCATGTAATGTCTCATCCCTGTAGGTTCTAAATCTGGCATGTTGAAATTATTGGCAATAGCACATATTTTCATTATAAAATGTATCTATAGACAAGATAGGGATGAAACAAACTGTTATATAAAATAGTAGCAGAACATACAGTATTTGCAGATAATACTTAAAGAATGTTACTTTCTAAAATATGTGACAGAGCTATTTCCATCATACATTTTTAAATGTTAAAATAACCTTTCAAAAACTTTCCTAGAAAGAGCAAAGATTTCTCAGAACTTGCACATGAGTATATTTTAACGTGTCTATTATTGGCAGAGCGAAAATTGGCAATCTATTTTAATCCCACTGCCTTTAAAATGTTATCTGTCCATATGACTAGAATTTGAAACCACTGTATTACTATACTAGAGAGTTAAGCTCCTTTTCTTCCTGCCCCCCATTACACACAGTGAAATACGACCTTAAGTCCAAAATTCAGTGAATGTTGATATGCATGTAACGTCATGGAACCCCACACTCCAATCATGCTAGAATATTCACATCACCCCTGACACTTTGCTTACATTTCCCTTTACTATTATTCCCAACATTGCATTGGCAACCACTATCCTGATTGGTTTTTTATCCATGGTGGATTAGTTCTCTCTGTTAACTTCATATAAATGGAATAGTATCTTATGTACACATAACTTGGGCTTGTGTCACTCAACATACGTTCTCTTTAATTTCCATGCATGTCATTGCATATATAAGTAGTTTTTTCCCTTTTGTTGCTTCCTAATAGTGTACAGTAGGAATGCACTATGTTTATTCACTTTCCTGTTGCTGGACCACAGTTTTTGTTTTTACTTATCATAAATAAAGCCTTTCGTTATTATAAATATCTTTCTCTGAATGTATGTTTCTAGTTTTCTTGATAGCTAAAAGCAGAATTGCCTCATAATGAAGTATACATTTAACTTTAATAAAAATTAAAAAGCCAAATTGTTTGCCCAGGTGGTTACACAATTTTACATTCTCATCAGAGATTAATGAGAGTTCAGGATGCTCCACATTCTTGCCAACACCAACATTTGGGGTTAATGTTTCTGTATCTCTCATTTTCACCTTGCTAGTGTGTAATAGCAGGTAAATGTATAATATTTATATTATAAATATAATGTCATTATAGAAAGTGTCATTTCTTATATTTTTTGTAGAATTCAGTGGTGTAACAATGTGGTTTGAAGTTATCTTTGTGGGAAAGTTCTGCTTTTTTATTGACATATAGTTGATTTATAATTTGTTAGTTTCAGGTGTACAGGAAAGTGATTCAGTTTTATATATATATATATATATATATATATATATATATATATATATATATATTTCAGATTGCTTTCCATTATAGGTTATTACAAGATATTGAGTATAGTTCCATATGCTATACAGTAAAGCCTTATTGCTTACCTATTTTATGTATAGTAGTTTGTATCTGTTAATTCCATATTCCTAATTTATCCCTTCCTCCCTTCCTCCCTTTCCCCTTTGGTAACCATAAGTTTGTTTTCTATGTCTAGGAATCTGTTTCTGTCTTTTTTTTAACAAAAAATCACCACCTAGACCTATGTGAAGGAGCTTACTGTCTATGTTTTCTTCTAGGAGTTTTGTGGTTTCAGGTCTTATGTTCAAGTCTTTAATCCATTTGGATTTTTTTTTTTTTTCCTGTATGGTGTAAGATAGTGATCCAGTTTCATTCTTTTCCATGTGGCTAACCAATATTCTCAACACCATTTATTGGAGAGTGTTTTTATCCCATTGAATATTCTTGGCTGCTTTGTCATAAATTGACCATATATGCATGTGTTTGGTTCTCTGTTACATTGATCTATGTTAGCTTTTTTGTGTCAAAAACATACAGGGAGCGTGATGCCTCTAGCTTTGTTCTTAAGATTGCTTTGGCTATTTAGGGTCTTTTGTGTTTCCATACAAATTTTAGGAATGTTTTTTCTATTTATCTGAAAAATGCCATGGGAATTTTCATAGGGATTGCATCGAATCTACAGATTGCTTTGGGTAGTATGGGCATTGTAACAATATTTGTCCAATTCATGAGCATGGAATATCTTTCCATTTATTTGTGTCTTCAGTTTTTTTCATCAATGTCTTACAGTTTTCAGTATACAGGTCTTTTAATTCCTTGGTTAAATTTATTCCTAGGTATTTTATTCTTTTTGATGTGACTGTAAATGGAATTGTTAATTTTTCTTTCTTGTAGTTCATGATTAGTGTATAGAAATGCAACAGATTTTTGTTTGTTGATGTTGTATCCTTCAACTTTACTGAATTTATTAGTTCTAACTTTGTTTTTAAGGCATCTTTAAGGATTTTAGTGTTTCTGTATATATATCATGTCATCTGCAAATAGTGACAGTTTTACTTCCTTTCCTATTTGGGTGCCTTTTTATTTTTCTTGCCTAATTACTTAGATAGGACTTCCAATACTATGTTGAATACAATTGAGAATGGCCATCCTTATTTTATTCCTGATATTAGAAGAAAAGCTTTCAGCTTCTCTCTGAGTATGAAGTT
Organism: Eubalaena glacialis; assembly: GCF_028564815.1. Taxonomy (NCBI): domain Eukaryota; kingdom Metazoa; phylum Chordata; class Mammalia; order Artiodactyla; family Balaenidae; genus Eubalaena; species Eubalaena glacialis. The sequence continues at coordinate 23,601,395 of NC_083727.1, forward strand.
AGCTGTGAGCTTGTCATATACAGCCTTTATTATGTTGAGGTATGTTCTCTTTTTACCCACTTTGTTGAGTTTTTAATCACAAATGGATGTTGAAATTTGTAATTTTTTCTACATCTATTGAGATGATCATATGATTTTTTACCTTCATTTTGTTAATGTGGTGTATCACATTGACTGACTTGTGGATGTTGGTCCATCCTTGCATTCCTGAAATAAATTCCCCTTGATCATAGTCTGTGATCCTTTTTATGAATTGAATTCAGTTTGCTAATATTTTGCTGGATTTTTGAATTTATATTCATCAGGGATATTGGCCTGTAATTTTCTTTTCTTGTGACATCCGTGTCTGATTTTGATATCGGGATAATGCTGGATTCATAAAATGGATTTAGAAGAGTTCCCTCATCTTCTATTTTTTTGGAAGAGTTTGAGAAGGATTGGTATTCTTTGGATGCTTGGTAGAATTCACCAGTGAAGCTGTCTGGTACTAGACTTTTGTTCAAATCTGTAATCAAAAACCTCCCAAAATTGTTTTATTAGGTATCAGTCTAGATTACTAGATTTTCTATTTCATCATGAGTCAGTCTTTGTAGGTCATGTGTTTTTAGGAATTTATTCATCTACGTTGTCCAATTTGTTAGTACGTAATATAGTTTACAGAGAATTATATTTTTTTTCTCCCAGAAGATAGTCTTTCTGTTTTCTAATTATCAAACGTTACTGGTAATGATTTTATTATAAATGATTGGACATTATAATTCCATTTTTCGAGTATCAATTCCCACCTAGTCACTTAATTAGGCACTTGATATCTTGTGCAAGTTTTTTAAACTTTATATCTAAATTATTTACCTATAAAACAGGGCTAAAAACAATCTCTACTTTGTAGGGTTGTGAGGATTTAACAGCAAAATTCATGCAAGGTCATTGGATAGTGCTTGACCCAAAAGTACACCCGAATTACATTATTTAATTTTTATTTATTATTTATTTATTTTTGGCTGTGTTGGGTCTTCGTTTCTGTGCGAGGGCTTTCTCTAGTTGCGGCAAGCGGGGGCCACTCTTCATTGCGGTGCGCGGCCCTCTCACTATCGCGGCCTCTCTTGTTGCGGAGCACAGGCTCCAGACGCGCAGGCTCAGTAATTGTGGCTCACGGGCCTAGTTGCTCCGCGGCATGTGGGATCTTCCCAGACCAGGGCTCGAACCCGTGTCCCCTGCATTGGCAGGCAGATTCTCAACCACTGTGCCACCAGGGAAGCCCTATACATTATTTAAAAGTGTTAATCTTAATTAACACTTAACATCCTTAATACATCTTAATACCCTTGTGAATAACTTCCTTCTGATCTCCACCATCCCCTCCTCCATAAATACCTGACTCAAATTATTTACCATATATTTCCTAGCAAATGTCTGTACATTTTATTTTATTTTATTTTATTTATTTATTTATTTTTATAAATTTATTTATTTTATTTATTTATTTTTGGCTGTATTGGGTCTCCGTTGCTGCACGCGGGCTTTCTCTAGTTGCAGCGAGAGGGGGCTACTCTTCGTTGCGGTGTGCGGGCTTCTCATTGCAGTGGCTTCTCTCGTTGTGGAGCATGGGCTCTAGGCACACGAGCTTCAGTAGTTGTGGCACGCGGGCTCAGTAGTTGTGGCTCGCGGGCTCTAGAGCGCAGTCTCAGTAGTTGTGGCGCACGGGCTTAGTTGCTCCACGGCATGTGGGATCTTCCCGGACCAGGGCTTCAACCCACGTCCCCTGCATTGGCAGGCGGATTCTTAACCACTGCGCCACCGGGGAAGCCCTGTCTGTACATTTTAAACTGTCTTTTCTAAAGTAAAACCGTACTCTACTCTCCATCGTAAAATAATACTTCTACCACTGCTTGATTTGTATGTACTAATGCTGTTTTTATATGACTTGTGTCAAGAGGATTGCTCTTCTTTCCCCCTTATCTTCTCATCCTTCATGCCAGTTAGACCCATATTTTACATCAACTATTATTTTTCCTGGTAGCATTCTTGTTAGCCCTGAGTATCCTGTTGCTGGGAAAGTACAATAACCTTCTGTTTTGATAACTTTCTGTCTCTCCAGATATGGGAGTCTCCCAAAACTCCAAATGTATGTTTAAAAAATATTATTCAGTGTATCCGCATTGACTGAAGGATAGTGCCTACACTCCCTATCCTAGCATTCAACAGCCAAAAAACCCAAACTACTTTTGAGGAGTCATCTGGTAATTATTTAATATAACAATTAACATTTGTGAGCAATTATTATGTATTTATCACAGAAATTCAGGGAAACTCAGGCTATTAATATCTGCACATGTTGAAGGAAATAGAAGCCTAGACAGACAGTGTACATAGTGTTTAATGACGTACATTTTGGTGGCTTAATTTCCTTATGCCCTAGTTTCTTTATTTGTAATAGAGCGGATGATACTTACACCTATTTAATAAGGTTTTTGTCAGAGCTAAGTAAATTAATATATGCAGTATGCCTTGAATTGTGCCTGGTATGCAGTAACTTTTCAGTAAGTGGTAGCTCTTAATGTTTTAAGAGATGTACTAACTGACATAAATGACAGGACTGAGATATGGAACCCAGAAGCCTGGTACCAGAGCCCCAAAACCACCATTATGCTCTAGTCTCTCCCTCAGAAGGACTGCCAGACAACATTCCAGGGGTTTTTCACACATTACATTACCTCCTACACTTTCCTTAAGTAAACCATTCAACTTAAGCACATTTATTTTTTGAGCCCACAGTAAACTTTTCTACCTCCTTTCACTTGGGTGCTATTTACTAACATCCTTTTTAAACTTCAAGACTCTGCTCATGATTCTTCCATGGAGGCTTCCTATAATGCATTCTCCCCATCTTGCTGTGTAATTTACCTCATCTTCAATTTTGAATAATTATCCCAAAGAGCATGCAGTCAATATATATGAGTTCTATTTCCCATTATATAGTTCATAATATGTCCATTTATTTTTAAATCTATGACACTGTTTCAGTTGCTTTATGGATATACCACATTTAAACTTTAACAAGTTGTGTGCTTACATGTGTTTATAATCCGATCTAACTTATTTATAAACATGTTGAAGGCAATGACTTTCTCCTACTTTTATCATCTATTGTACTTTGTACAGTGATGCCAACATTGGGGGTTGTTAGTAAATACCTATTTATAATTAATAGTATTCAAGTATATTTGGCTAAATTAACAACTAATATATTGATTTATATTTGGTTATACATTAATTCTTAGAGGAATTTCACATTGTATCATTTAACCAATAATTTTCTTTAAAATATTTAGAATCATATACTTTATTACATTTTTTCTAATCTAATTTGTGAAGCAATGAAAGCAAACAGCATATTATGTAGTTGTATTATAAAATAAAATATTTAAAAACCTAATCAGAAACCAAATCAAGTTTCTGCAGATAATGTTAGCATTTCCTGAGTTACACTCAAGAGAGAGAGCTTACTAGTGATTTTATGAAACATACAAATATTACTATTCCATCGCAGCTGATTTACATTCAATCCCTGAATTATGTAACTTTGCCAAATCATAATTTCTACTGGAGACATAACTGAATTTCCCATTAGTGGGATATTTAACAATAATATTATTGTTATTAAGTCCTAAAAAATAAAGTGAAAATGAACAAACTTATCTCTCCTTAATCAAAAAACAAAAAGCACTAGCTCTCTTGACTGCCCTACTTGGATATATCTCTTACATTTCAAATCCTTGGCAGCTGTTCTAAAACGGAGCTGGAGGAATCAGGCTCCCCAACTTCAAACTACACTACAAAGCTACAGTCATCAAGACAGTATGGTGCTGGCACAATAACAGAAATATAGATCAATGGTACAGGATAGAAAGCCCAGAGATAAACCCACGCACATATGGTCACCTAATTTACAACAAAAGAGACAAGAACATACAATGGAGAAAAGACACACTCTTCAATAAGTGGTGATGGGAAAACTGGACAGCTACATGTAAAAGAATTAAATTAGAACACTACATAACACCATGCACAAAAATAAACTCTAAATGCATTAAAGATCTAAATGTAAGGCCAGACACTATCAAACTCTTAGAGGAAAACATAGGCAGAACACTCTATGACATAAATCACAGCAAGATCCTTTTTGACCTACCTCCTCAAGAAATGGAAATAAAAACAAAAATAAACAAATGGGACCTAATGAAACTTAAAAGCTTTTGCACAGCAAAGTAAACCATAAACAAGACGAAAAGACGACCCTCAGAATGGGAGAAAATATTTGCAAACGAAGCAACTGACAAAGGATTAATCTCCAAAATATACAAACAGCTCATGGAGCTCAATATCAAAAAAACAAACAACCCAATTGAAAAATGGGCAGAAGACCTAAATAGACATTTCACCAAAGAAGACATACAGATGGCCAAGAGGCACATGAAAAGATACTCAACATAACTAATTATTGGAGAAATGCAAATCAAAACAACAATGGGGTATCATCTCACACTGGTCAGAATGACCATTATCAAAAAATCTAGAAACAAATGCTGGAGAGGGTGTGGTGAAAAGGGAACCCTCCTGCACTGTTAGTGGGAATGTAAATTGATACAGCTTCTATGGAGAACAGTATGGAGGTTTCTTAAAAATCTAAAAATAGAACTACCATATGACCCAGCAATCCCACTACTGGGCATATACCCTGAGAAAACCATAATTCAAAAAGAGACATGTACCCCAATGTTCACTGAAGCACTGTTTACAATAGCCAGGACATGGAAGCAACCTAAGTGTCCATCGACAGATGAATGGATAAAGAAGATGTGGCACATATATACAATGGAATATTACTCAGCCATAAAAAGAAACAAAACTGAGTTATTTGTAGTGAGGTGGATGGGCCTAGAGTCTGTTATACACAGTGAAGTAAGTCAGAAAGAGAAAAACAAATACCGTATGCTAACGCATTTATATGGAATGTAAAAAAAAAAAAAAAAAAGTACTGATGAACCTAGTAGCAGGGCAGGAATAAATACGTAGACATAGAGAATGGACTTGAGGACACGCTGGTTGGGGGTGGGGAAGCGTGGACGAAGTGAGAGTAGCATCGACATATATACACTACCAAATGTAAAATAGCTAGCCGGTGGGAAGCAGCAGCATAGCACAGGGAGATCAGCTCACTGCTTTACGACAACCTAAAGCGGTGGGATAGGGAGGGTGGGAGGGAGGCTCAAGAGGGAGGGAATATGGGGATATATGTGTGCATATGGATGATTCACTTTGTTGTACAACAGAAACTAACACACCATTTTGAAGCAATTATACCCCAATAAAGATGCGTAAAAAAAAAATTCATTCCTAGAGCTTGCTCATGCTGCCAAAAAATACTTTCTCGTCTTTGAAAAATAGAATTGTATTAAATAATGTGATTTCTAAATATTCGATAAAAAAGAGAAGTATATAGCATGGATCCAAATTAGTATTTTATAAAAGTCAACCCATTTAGAAAAGAACAGTGAAAACCTGCCAAATATGGAATAAATCCTGTGTTGCAGGACAGTTTACACCTGGGTGAAAGTCCTACTTTTTCTCCTAAGCCTAATCTTTTAAAATAGTCTTTCTGAAACTTATGTCTGGTAAAATAATAATAATAATAATAATAATAATAATAACAATAATAACCCTAAAACTTTTAGTAAAAAAGTAAAATATCAAAACAAAAAGTATTGAAACAATGAGAGATAATGACCCAGACATAAAGTGTATTAAGGAAATGGTGAAAACATGAGAACTTTAAGGTTTTTGTGCTAGGGAGATGTGTATTGGTACTTGGGTAAATAAAAACAGCAGGTCAACAAATAGAAAAAAGTAAATAACATTTTATCTCATTTTTTAAAAATTTGTTTCTTTACCTAGAATACTTTATTATAGAAGTCAAAACAAATATATATTCATGCATCTAATAGTTATCTGACAGCATTTTTTCTAAATATGTACACTAATTATATTTAATATTTAAAATTATTTTAGACACAATTTACAATTAGTGATTTTAACAAGTCATTTTTATTGGGGATGTTTTCCTAAGTGATTTCTACAGTGTGTTAGGTCCTGTAGGTCTTCAAGTTACAGAAACAAAATGCAAATAAACAGAAGATCTTTACTGCTGAAAATTAGTAAAACCACAAATAGGTTCATGTTGGATTAAATTTCCTTGCTCATGAAATCATCTGTCCCATTATTATATTTGTGAGTCTCATGTGGAATCAGTACTGAAGAAATATGTAGAGAGGAGATGGCAAATTAATTATTAATTTTACAAGTATCTATTTCCCAGTCCATCAATCAAGCAGTTTCCTTGCCATCATTCAAAACATTTGCAAATCAATAAGAATGTACATATACCTCTAGTGATATTGCAGCAAAACAGTGAAACTTATTTTAACAACCGATATTTTTCAAAATATTGAGAAAATAAACAGGTTAATAAGAAAAATAATAAAAATATTAAGAGAAACAAAATTAGATGAAGACTAAAATATCAATACATACATTAGGCAAAAAATTAGTTAAAACTGGTCCTCCAGGCTGCCCATCTTTCCTGACTCACCCCCATCCCCAGGTGTACCGTTCCTGCCCTCTCCTCTCAGCTGCAGTTGAAGGCTTTAACTTTGCACACTTTGGAGTCACAGTTGCATCATTGTATGTTAAATCTGAATAAATCAAGAGGTTTCAATGCAAAAAAAAAAAAAATGGTCCTCCAAAAAATAAAAAATGAGACAGGTGTTTACTAAACATATCACTTTATCAAGGAAAAAGAACAAAAGCATAATGTTGTCCAAAAAATTAAATTTGGGAAAGTATCACAAGATATCAAAGTCAAGAGAACAACTTGTTTATGCAAAATAACTTTTAATTAAAATGTTTGTTAGGAAAATACAAATTACTAAAATGACCCCTAAAAACAAGAGATTCTTGAAACAATAATTTCCTTGAAAGAAATTGCAAATATTGTTAATTTTAAAAAGTACTGGCCTAAATGTTTACAGAGAGTAGTTCTCTCACAAATGGAGATACCAGTGATTTGATCATTTTTCAACTGATCATGGGTAATAGAGGGTTTGGTATGGAAGGGAGATTAACTTACTGTAGCCCCTTAAGTACAATTTGAAATATTTAATTTTTCATAAAAATGAAGTATAAACATTTTAAAATTATCAAATAACAAATAGCCACTGTTATATTCCAGTTTTAGAACCTGTAGTAGCAAACTTAGTAAGCTTAAAATAGTCATTCCTGATAGTATAATTTTTAGGATCTTCAAAATGCGTTCTGTAAAAATAAAGTGAGTTAACAATGTATCTATCAAGACCTATAAACTATATGCTTTAGCACAGTATTTCCACTTGAAATTAGATAGTCTAACAAAATATTACATTCAAGTATTTTTATAACAGCATTTAAAAATTACTATTCAAAATGTGCAAAAACCTTAAATGCCCAACAATGGTAGAACGGCTATAAGTGTTTTATTTAGGCAGTGACATAACCTTCAAAGTTTGTTTGCAGTGCATTTTTAATGACATGGTAAAGGTCTTGCTAGACAATTACATGTAGAGAAGAGCAGAGTTAATATGTCCAAACTGTGCTGAATACACATACATCTGAATAGCAAAAATATGGAAAGGAAAAGAGAACTTGTATATCTATGATCACATTTAGATGTGGAAGATAATTATATTGCTTGCTTTTGTACTTCCCAAATTGTGTAAATTATGTTACTCTTACTGTCAGTTTTTATTTTTAGGATTTATATTTCTATTTAAACTAACATTATATATTAGGATAAGTTACATGAAATGATGAACTACTTAGTATGGTTTATGAATGTTTATATGCAATGTTATATGTACCTGCATTTAGCGGGTCGACACTTTTACTAAAAATGTATATATATTAAAACAGTTGGCTTAGTTAACTTATTTGGTCTTGGTGCTAATTTTCTAATGAATATTTGTAAAGTTAAGTAACACCAAGCATATGTCAATTCATGGCTCTATCATAATGTGCTATCGCTATCTTAGCTTCTCAATGAGGTAAGGAAGTACTGTTATGAGAATAAAAATAGCATTGAAGAAAATTTCCAGTTATCCAAAGTTGTATTCAATTTATCATATTTAAACCCACTAGCTTTAAATTTACAAATATTCCTTTGAAATATTTTTATAAATCTTAAAATTTAATGGAAATTTCTTTAGTTGACTATTAGGAGTTAAATGAAAAATTATTAGAAAAGTAAAAAATTTCCTGAGACAACATTGTGAAAATGTAAATTTTTTTAATTTAAGTAATATAGGTATAGAAAAGTACATACGTCATAAATGTACAACAAAAACTTTATCACAAAGTGAATCCACCCATATATCTACTACCTGAGTCAAGAAAAATAATTTTACTAGCATACCAGAAATGCTTATGACCCACAGAACTATTCCTACCTACTCCTCCCTAGAGGTAATCCTTATTACTAGCACCATAGATTAACTTTAGCAAGTTTTAAATCTTTATATAAGTGCTATTATATTGTATATATTCTTCTGTATCTAACATCTTTTCCCTCAACATTGCTTATGAGTTATACATAGTATTAAAAATACCTGTATATCATTATTTTAGTTTTTAGAGTATTCTGTATTATCAATATACGGAAATTTGTTTATCAATTTGCAATTATTCCAATGTTGATAGATTTTTACCTTGTTTTATGTTTTATGTAGAAGAAGGTTCTTCACAAAATATACATATCTCTTGCTGCATATGTACATGCATAATATATATGAAATTTCTGGGTCATGAAGTATGCATTCATTCAAATTTAGTAGAAAATACCAAACAGCTTTCCAAAGTGACAATATCAATTTATACTCTGTCTATGAAAGTACCAGATTATCCATATCAGGTTTTTCATATCCTTAGCAACATTTGGTATTCAGACTTGAGTTGCAGCCATGTTTGTTGACTGTATTGGTATCTATCTTTGGTGTTAATTTGTATTACTTTGAGACTAAGGAGGTTGAACAACTTTTGCCATTTTTGAAGTGTCTTGTTAAGTCGGTGGCCCTTTTAAATTTGATTATGTTCTATTAATTGATTTGTAGGACTCCGTGATGTACTCTGGATACAGGTCGACTTTTAGAGTTGTGATTATCTTCAATTTCTTGAGATTTTTCACTTTTTTTTTTTTTTTTGACAAATAGGCATTCCTTAATTCTAATTTAACTGCCTTAATATCTCTTTGATGCCTTTATGCAGAATTTAATATTTTGTGTAGCTTTTCTAGTTCTTCTTACTGGGAGAGTTGCTCTCAATTACCCTGTTGACTACTACCACTGAGTGTTTTTTTAAAGTATAATTCCTGAGGTCCACATAGCTATTGTATCATCCTAATATTTATTCTGGTATATAGGTTTCATGACATATTCTGATCTTTACTATTTACCTGATAATGGAAAATGACCTCTTTGAACAGAAACAAGGGAAAGTGGGCAAATAAAAAGAAAGTCAAATGCATGTCAAAAAGTATATGATACCATTTTAGCTTACTTGTTTAAAGTACTGTAGCACTATTTATAAATACCAGAATTTTTTTTTAAAATTTAGTTCCTATATGTTAACACTGGTATAAAACCCATTCTAAGATATTTAATATTCAAAAGAAAGTATTGTGATTACATAAGCTGAGTAAATCCATCATTTTTTTACTTCATGCCGGTTCTTGTCCCTAATGATATTTAATTTTAATGAGCTGGATCTCCTTCAGTGGCTGTCTTCAGTCTCACTCCATTTCTTCACATACATTTAGATCCGGGGTGCTAGTGGAGGGGCTGTGATTAATTTCTTCAATAATAATAACGCATGGGTAACATTTCAAAGAAATCTCAATATTGATTAAAACATTTTGAAGGCTCACGATTACAGAGCACAAGACAAAAGCCAACAGGAAGTTATTGAAGTTTTGCTATGTGTTTGCTGATTATTGGGAGAGGTTAATAGAGGGGAAGCAGTGAGCTGGAGAAAGAAAGTCTGACTGCAGTCCCAGGACAAAACCTAAAATCATTTCAAGAGTCAAACTTCGGTGTATCTTAGAGAGTAAATAATGCCACTACGGGTTTTTGAAAAACAAATCTTGCTAAGAATTTGACAAACTTCTGAAGGGATATTAAAATAAATTGAGGACAGAGCTTTAGGGGCCATTCAGAAGTTACTCAAGGGCATTCATGTGTGTGTGTGTGTGTGTGTGTGTGTGTGTGCGTGCGTGCATACACACAAACCATCAAAGTCGTTTTTTAAATTGTTATGAAAATGACATTTACATGAAAACTGACAATATTCATAGATGAGATACTCCTAACCAAATAATGCTAAGCAATCATAATTACAGTATAGTGCATTTATAAAGTGTGATACTATTCAGTACCTTTTCACATAATTTGAGCTCACCACCAGCTTTTTATCTTTGGTCTGTTTTATAAAAGAAATGCAAACTTGGACATACCAGCACTCACTTCTCAAAACACACACTCGCATTGTATCTATATCATTTAACTCATATCTTAAAAATATCCTATACTGAATAACTCAAAACATAAACAGTTCCTTGTAGGATGTTAGAAAAAGTCTACAAAACAAATAATTAAATTCATGGTAAGTTGTAAAATATGAAAAGTAAAAAAAAAATGAGGTGAAATCTATCTCCATTATCTTCCATTTTCTTGGAAGATGAATTCTATTCAGGAAACAGTAACATTTTAATTAGCTTCTCCAATATTGGTCAGATATTTTCAGAGATTAAAAATCTTTCTGGACATTTTTTTAACACAATGTTTATCAAACATACAATGTTCACTTAGAGAACAAGTCAACAAATTTGATTCAAAATCTCTTAAAACTGAGGAAACTAATTGTTTAGCAAGCAATTATGTCAGCCCTCCATATCTGTGGGCTTCCCATAGGCAACCATGGATCAAAAATATTTGAAAAATTCCAGAAAGTTCCAAAAAGCAAAAGTTGAATTTGACATGCATTAGCAACTATTTACACAGTATTTACATTGTATCTACAACTATTTACATAGCATTTACTTTGTACTAAGTATTATAAGTAATCTAGAGATGATTTAAAGCATATGGGAGGATGTACCTAGGTTATATGCAAGTACATTTTATGGAAGGGCCTTGAGAATCTGTGGATTTGGTATTCCTTGGGGTCCTGGAATCAATCACCTGCAGATACCAAGGGACAAATGTATTGATTTCACTTCAGCAATTTCTATTCCTTTCCACTAGTGACAATTAACAAAACATTTGAAGCATTTTAAAATGGCATTATTAAAATTGGGCATTGGGGGCAAAAATGGTAGATCTAAAGACAATTGACAAAATTCTGCTCCTCCAAAACCTAATGAATGTATTTTTAAAAATCCATTAAAATAAAAATTGAAAAAAAAAATAAAGCCATAGCAGAAAAAAGGGAAAGAGGAGGAAAACAACAGCCTTAGGACTTTTTTAAAATGGGGTTTTGAAATGATAGACTTTGATTCAGGAACAATATGGGAAAATGGAAGTTTAATGGGTATACTGAGAAATGTTAACAGCCGCACATTTTAAGAAAGAAATGAGCCAGTGAAAAGTGTTATGGGTTGATTTGGACCCCCCACAAATTCATGTTGAAGACCTAACCCCCATTACCTCAGAATGTGGCTCTGTTTTAAAAAAAAAAAAAAAAAGTCTTTGCAGATAGAATTAAGATGACGTCATCCTGGAGTAGGGTAGTGCTTAATTCAATGGGCCTGTGCCTTATAAAAAGAAAAATTTTGGCCTGAAGCCTCAGGTCTTTATGTCGTATTTTTCTTTTTTTTTTTTCCCCACTGACTAAATAGAATGTATTACTAGGGAGGAATATATGAAGTAATAGAAATGAAATGTCTTTATTAGAACCAAAATTTCCTAGGACTTCCAAGAATTACAGGAATGATTGACTCCTGAAAGAAGTAAGGAAAAGAGTGATAGATATTTATAAATGGATGAAGTTATAAAACATCAGATTTTAGACCAACGTAGGAAAAACTTAATGATGGAATTAGCTGCATTCAGAAAATGATTTGAAACTAGCAATAGATGAGTAAATTATAACCAAGTATCACATATGCTTTAAAAAGACATCATCATGTAGGATTCTAGTGACATGCGTTTTAAGATGCTTTCCAATTTTCTTAATTTCATTATTTACAGAGACTAATTCAGCCTTATATGTGGCCTTAGAAGAAATCTAGAGACATAGCAAAGAAATAGAGAAATTGACAAAGGGGTTTGTAGCATTTGGATCAATTTTGTTAAGTTCCAACAAGACAGGAAAATAAAAGGAAGGAACAAGAGGAATGGTATCCCTTATGAGAATGTTTTGCTTTTGTTGGCCTGAAAAAGTTTGAATTCTAAAATTCATAATAAAAGAATCATAAAAATAGCCATTTAAAATGAACCCTACCACTTAGATGTGGTGAAAAAGCAATATACTTGACAAAATTGTTGTCCCTCACAACAAAATACTAAGGATTATTATTTCATTTTGTTTTCACTTGAAGATATTTATTTCTTTCAATAATAACCACATAGTAATCTGATACGGGAGTATTTGGAGCACTATTCTAATGAGGATTGGAATTTCCCAGATCAGCCTTATCAAGTTTCCTGTCTTTTCATACTTCTGTTTTCTATGGGTTGTTGTTGTCTTTATTTTTATTGGCAATAAACTTGCTATTTCAAAGATATAAAATACCAATTGTTACATTTATTTGAAGGAAAATGAATACTCCATAGCCTTGAAATTTAAAGATCAACTAGTAAATAAATAGAAAAAAATGAAATAACTGGAAAATTAATCACTTTTGGAGAAAATATTCATCCATTGTCTTATCCTACAAATAAAATTGTTAGAAAATCAACTTAATTAAATATTTACTATAAAAATACTTTCGCTGTGTGATATAATCTTGTATTTAAACAGCTTGTCCTGCATTTTTCTCGGAAGTTTCTATTATTACTTAGATTGTAAAAAATAGTATCTATTCCTTAGTTTACTACAACATGACCCCTTTGTCCACTGTATTTTTACTATATAAGCGTAGCATCATTGTTGCTTGCTATAGAAATGACTCCATTGTTGAACTATAGACACACACACGGTGGGCAGATTGCCCCAGTGATTCCTTATTCTACAGAAAAATATCTATTGTTTATACACAGGCATTCAATATATTTCATCAAATAGATTTACAAGTGAAGGTTCATTTTAGAAAAATAACATTCATATTCATTCATATTCTCCACATAGCTCTGCAAATGTCAATGGACTTAGAGTTGTGAGAGATCTTCAGGAGGCAGAGGAAATTCTCGTGACCAAGTTGCACAGCCAGACACTCTGGGCCCGCTGCAGACTGCCTTTTGCATGCATGCATGGCAGCAATGTTTAGACATGAGTGGGCTGAGTCAGTTTTTTTCTTCCTTCTGGAAAATACACACATTACTTGGCATAAAAGGGCAATTGTTTTATAACTTCAGGGAGACAATTTTTTCCTGTAAATGAAGGTGACACAAAGCATAATTCTATGAATAATTCCTAGATTAGCAATGTATGAAAAAGTCCTAAATAAATACTTCAAAACAAAAGCAAATATCTTACCTACTGTAGGTTCTAACATCAATATAAAAATAAATGAGGTAATCATTTTGCAATATCTATGTATATCAAATCTTCACATTGTATACTTTAAACTTATGTTTTATATATATCAAATATAAAAGATGGGAAATTATCTTTAAAAATGAGAAACATAATATGTTTTTTCTATTTTTTTTTCACCTTTTAAAAATCATTCACAGTAGGGTTTTTTTTAATGCTAGGTAGAAAACAAATTTTTAAATATTTTGATTTGAGGGGAGAAATGGGATAAAAAATATTACGGTTCAGCTTTATCACCCATGATGACTGTTGCAAACTTAGGCTTTTAGTATCTCTCCTTTGGTTAAAAATATTAAGAAAGTGAGAAATAAAGACCAGGATAAAAAAAGTTAGGAAATACTGTTGAACTTTCTACTTTACCATTTTCCTTAATCAGGCAAAATTTCAGACTACTAAAACACCAACTCCCTTTATTTATGCTACATTTATCTGTTGTCTATGACCTACATATTTTCTCAGGCAGATTCAGGTTCCTGGATTTATTTCTCCAGTGACCCCATTGTGCTATTCCTCCCAGGTTTATGCCTCTGCCAGAGAAACATCTGCTTATTGATGGGCTTACCTCTGGATCTTTCATTTTCTTATGGTTTATTGTGGTTTTGTCTGACTCCTTTCCTTTATAACTTCAGAAATGGAGGAAAATGTTTTACTGTATATTTGGGTTGATTTTGCTATGAATTTTTCTGTACCCAAGACGCCAAAATGGAGGGAAATATATAGGGATGTTTGAGCCAGACTCCTTGCAGATAATTAAAATTTAAACAGCTTTATGACTGTCACTTTTAGGTGACCACATAACCTAGAGTGTACGATATACTCAGCTTATAAGGCATTGGGTAAATGTTTTGAGTATTTTCTGATTGTATCTTTAAGAATTTCTGAATTGGAGTTTAGAAGTTACACATTATTACCTAATACTCAAAGTTTATATTGAAAAGATGAAAGCTTTTGTTTTGATAAACAGAATTTTATCTTAAGTAGATAGTTTTTATAGTTAAAAGAATTCAAAATTGTCTGCAAGAATAGGGTTTTTATAGCCATTTGTTTAAAAAGATTAGGGTCTTGCATTTCAAAGAGTGATTTTTAATATGAGAATGTATAAAACTTATTCTATATTCAAACATTTAAATATGATCAGTTAATTACTCAAAATATCATTTCTTATGTAGGAAAAGTAATACATTTATTAATAAAAATATATTTGTTTTATATTAAAGTGATAAATCCAAAATTAAATCTTTGGGAAGTATAAGAATAGTTGTTTAAACATATGTTTTTATCTCAATGATTTGTCAATTGAAAACTGTTTAAAAGGCATGGCTTGCAGCATCATACTTTTAAATCTCTTGAACTGTAAGTTTGTCATTCAAAAGAGGCATTTAAAAAGATTTAACAAAAACACTAT
Source organism: Eubalaena glacialis (assembly GCF_028564815.1). Taxonomy (NCBI): domain Eukaryota; kingdom Metazoa; phylum Chordata; class Mammalia; order Artiodactyla; family Balaenidae; genus Eubalaena; species Eubalaena glacialis. Next base: position 23,616,636 of record NC_083727.1, read on the forward strand.
TATATAAAACACCAAGAGAAAAGCAATCACCAGAAATAACCTAGGCTGTCCATTGAAAATGAAAGTCTAGAAGTGACATATCTTCACTACCAGCTCTTCTATGCCGCCAGTCTCCGTAGTCTAGAAACAGAAGTGATACAATATGTGTTTTTTAATCTAGCTAAGATATAACTCTTAGCTAATATACTACTGATTACAAGATTACAAGCTCTTGCATTTGGTAGACTCACATTAGAATATTGAGTATTCTAAGGAAAAGCTAAATAAACTTTCAAATATTTTCTTTGTGCTAAAACTACTTAATTGGTCTTTTTTAAAGTTCTGAGCACAAAATATATAAATATTAATCAAATCAAGTGCATGAGCACAAATAGATATAAAAGAACATACATAGCACAGAGCTTTCCTGGGGGATACAAAAAAGCAAGCAGGGTGCTTGCTTTTAAGTAAATAGTGTGGAAAAATACACATCAAATATAAGTCTGGTAATCTAAATATATGTCCATGAATTCTTTGTTATTCCAACCAATATAAGGAGCGTAATTCTTAAGGGTGGGTTGGACTTAGTGAGTCATTTCTAACTAATAAGGCGGAAGTGACAGTACATGAGATAGAACATGAGAGACCTTGTAGATGCCTCCTTCTTCGTCCTCCTCCTCTTGGGTCACTTGCTATCAAGGACCCTGTCATGAGGACATGTCATGCCATGAGATTTTAGCATCCTTATGTGGAATCTTACATGGCAAGGAACTGTGGCCTCCTCACAACATGTGAGTGCATAATTTGGAAGTGAATCTTTCAGCCTCATTCACGACTTCAGATGATGATAGCCCAAGATGCCATCTTGATTACAACCTCATGACAAAACTGAGCCAGAACAAGGCAACTAAACACTCGCTGAATTCCTGCCCCACAGAAACCAGAGATGATAAATATTATTGCTTTAAGCCACTGGTTTTGGGCATAAATTGTTTTACAGTAATTAATAAAAACAACAGTATAAGGCTAAACATTCCTAGTGTTAGAATATAAATGAAAATGTGTTGGAGGGAAGTAATTACTTTTCAGTTTAGGAAGCTGGGAAAACCCCTTTCTACTGATGGTATAATATGAGCTGGATCTCAAGAGCTAAAAGATTGGTACCATCTGGAAATTCCCACACATAGGGTAAGACATCCCTGACTTCGAGAATAGCACAAGAAAAAAAAAATCATATGAAGAAAGACCTATTTGGAAGAAATAGGATTCTAGTTTGGGTAAATATAATATGTATGAAAGGTATGATGAAGACCAAGACTGGAATAGTGTGTAGAAATCTGGTTATGTGAGAGCTTGAATTAAGTGAGTTAAGTGAGTTCTATTTTGAGAGAAATTTAGAACTCTTTGTTAATTTTTTAGTGGAAGTAAGCTAAATAAAGAAATAAAGATTAGAGCTATAGTTTGGTTTATGAATTTTGAAGCGATATGAAGGAAGAGACTGGAAAATCAGTTGGGGGCCATTTCAATATTCTGGGAGCAAGGTGACTAATAGATAAACAAAATGGTGCATTTAGAAATGCAGTAAAACTTGTGGAGCCTGAATATGCACAACTTGATATAGGTATATGAAATTGGTCCACTGATAATAGCATGGCAATAATGAGGATGCTGAAATTATTGAAAGGAAGGGAGGGGAAGGAGGCAGAGAGGATAGTTAGGAAACAGATTTTGAAGAGATGTAGATGAATAATGGCTTGAAATAGAAAAGTGGGGTCTGGAGCACAAAAAGTAAATTTGGAATTGAGGCTTAAATGATTGTCAGTGATATTTTCAAAGTAACATAGAGAAAATGAAAAGGATGTTCAAAGAAAGAATTGGGAAACATTTATTTTGGGGGATGTGTGGAAGAAACTTCAGTTGAAGGAGATTATTTAGAAATACATGATTTTATGTAGGACCATAGCCAAGTATGAAAGAGTACCAAAGAGAAAAAAATTTAATTATATCCATAAAGGAGAATCCTTATGCATTAAGCTTATAATTTATCTCTTCCCCTCTCTCAAACACTTGGTTAAATGAAATCTTAGAGTAAAATTATTACTAATCTGTGTTCTGGCCTAGGACAATTTGCAATATAATAACAAATGCTTTGCTAGCTACTTTGTCATTTATATTTGTACATATTATGATGAATATTCCACGTTTGCAGCCTATTTGCCAAATTTCTAAGTTTGAATATTCTCACTTGTAAATCTAGTTTAATAGAAGTCAAACAAATTCCATTGGTCATTGTAGATGAAAAACTATGCCACATTATTCTGGTCAAATGGATTTCTTCACAGAAAAATCAGTGAAATTGGAGATAATACCAACAAAACTTTATAAGTCATCCTATGTTCTGGGCCTAATAATAAATAACACTAATGTGTCAGACTCAGTTTTTTTAAGATCATCTGGAAATTTGGGCCAGAAGGATTTAATTAAAAATAGAAAATAGACATATAATATGGGTGAACTCTCATTTTGTCCATCTTGATTCAAAAAGTAAATGATATTTTTACAGTCAGCGTCCACATTAATGGGCTGATTTGAATGTAAAATTTATATATAGGGGCTTATATTTGAGAAAGAAGCAGTATAATAGAGTGTTGCACGCTTACACTCTAGCTCTGTGTCTACCAAATTCTATGACCTTTAAAAGGTTTGTAAACTTCCCTTTATTTCCATTTTCTCATTTGTTACATTGTAATAAATTATAGCCCTACTTTATTAGCTTACCATGATAAATCGAATATACTATGTCTACCATAGTGCCTGGCCCATAGTAAGCACTCAATTTTAGCAGCTGTTATTGTTTTAAAATGAGAATTTGGAGTAACTGTAACAATGATTTTTACTGAAATGGACCCAAGACAAATCTTGGATGAATGCTTTTACTTCATACTGGTCTACCTTCTGTTGATTAGTTAGATAGTTCTGTATTTTTTTCCCTTTTGTGGCCTAAAAATAGAAAACTTATTTAAGCAAATAACTGCATTTTTCCCTAGTGTTTTTCCTCAAAAACTAACCTAATCCAAATGTCTCTATTTTGTTTTTAATATCATATTATCCCAATGACAGTACTGTAAACCATAAAGTTAGCTTTAACTCTTTCATCTCCACATTCTATCACTTCATCCAGACCTACATCATCTTAAAATGGGATAATTTCAATAGAGACCCACACACATCTGATTTCCTAGAATCCACGTATTTCTCTATACTCCTGAAATTCTACTTACTGAAGTCATGTGCTTATTGAGAAACTCATCAGTCCCTATTTTATACTGTAATGGCCTTGTTTTGAAGTTCTCTTAGTGGCCTTGTCTATGTATATGACTACATATATTCATACTGTCATCTTCACTTGACATTTTATAGTGTACCAGGAACCTGACTTTAGTCACCTCTCATAGCTCAGAAAAGTCCTACCCTATCCTAAAGTTTTTCTGACTTCTCCAGTCCATGTTTATCTGCATATTCTCTGCGGCAGAGAGTGTCATATCTATATACTGTTGTGATATGGTACTGTGTTGCTTGCTTATATTTTCATTTCATCTCTCCAAATATATTGTAAAGTTAATTATTTCTTTTCTTCAACTCCCTCAGTAACTATCATAGATTTTACTTCAGATCAACTGTGTAAGACAGGGAAAAACTCACTTCAGTTGTATATGAAATAAAATTTATTTTAAGGATAGTCCTGTGTTTTCAACCACTTTGTGTATAGGAACTAGATGATCATTATCATCTACTATTTGTGCTTAAAGAAATGAGGGAGACAAAGAACAAAATTAGAGAGGCATTTTTGAACTAGAATTATTGGATATGGCTAAGAAAAGGCAGGAGTTCTGAACTGTGTTTCTAAGGTTTGTGGTTTGGGTGACAATTGAATTATAGAAAAGCAGAGGAAAAAATTGAAGCAAACTCTAGCCAGGATAGAGCTATTTGATAAATGGAATCCTGGGATTTGTAGGTTTTGGTGGAGCGGTGACCAGCAAAGACATTCAAAGACTGTCCTTGGCTGGTGAAGCATTGTACGTGGACTTTGAGGAGCCAGCCCCCAGCAGGAGGCACGGTTTTTCTAACACATAATTACACTCTGAGTAGGGAGAGCAGCTGATGTCAGAGCTTTATTCCACTAATATTTCAGGCCTGTAGCCAAGGTAGCATTCTTATGCAGATTGAGGCCTGGAATTGTGCAGTGAACCTGAAAGCCTTACAAGAAGAGTGAGTGGGCCTCCTTTCAGAACAAGCCATACCAATTCAGCTGCTGGGAGAAATTAACTCTGGACTTTGATCATTCTTCTTAGTGAGGAAATACTGATGAAAAAAAAACCGGTACTGAGGTATAAATACATATACACACATGTGTGTGCACACAAGGTACCATTCTCATCTATGGCAAAATAAAAATCTCTTCTGGGTGACTTGTATTTTTAAAGCTGAAGCACTTGATAAGCAGAATGACTGATGATTTAGGAAAGTTCATTTAGTAATTGAGGCTCAATTTACCTAGTTGTTAGCCATGTAAAAACCAATTCTTTATCATTTCTTGAAAAGCTCATGTCTTTGAAAATTATGAGATTTCGCAATGTGGTGATTAATTTGCTCTTAGTAAAAGCACATCCAAGGAAGATTAATGCAGTGGGTTGGATTCATGACTTACAAAATATGTAAGGAACATGATCATAAAATGTGTGTTTATACATGCCAACAAAATGAAGCAAAACTTTATGGTTACCTCTAGATGGAATTCATGTGTTTTTAAAACTTTTTCTCTCATTTTCTCCTTATTAAATTACTTTCTATAAACGTATTTTATAACCATATAGTTATATATTTTAAAAATGCATGATGAAAGAAGGAAGACAGAATGCATATCTGTTTCACAAAAATGTGCAAGATCGATTGAATTTCAATAACCTCACCTCCCAAGGCAAATAGTCCAGATACATGGTTATACTTTTTCAAATGTGTAAGAATAGGATAAATTATTTAATATCTTCAAATGTGTCAGATACAATTCAGTTGTTTGCTTTGCCAGCTCCTTCTATTAAGATTTCTCAAGTTTTCCTTCTTATAAAAAGTAGCAGGCCATGATTCATCTGGATGGTTTTTGATAGTGTATACTAAAGTCAATATTAAATCTTATTTGAGCCCCAGGGATGAATGGCTTTATTAATCCACAAGTACCACTTCAGAGTGGTTTGGATGCTAAATGAGTGATTCATTTCTGCTCGCTAAACTTTCATGAGTCAGTGAATGCCCCATTAACTCCTGGGACATTATTACTCATTCTTTATAGAATCAAAACTGAAATAGCCCATAGCTGCTTTTTCATTTACAGTGTGGTGTCCATTCAATTATGACTGTTACGTTGTCTACTGTAATTGTTGGAAAAATCTCATTTTCCTTTATCAATACTATCTTTGTGCATACACTCAAGTCATATTATTTGCTCCATTTTCTTTGCCTTTGTCACGGTTGGTCTCTCACCTTGTGGCATTGACTAATATGATTGGTATTGACTACATAAGCCACAAGGAATGAGGCAGTCTTCAAAATTATGGTCTTGCAATACTTGCGTGATTGCCATATTTGACACATAAATTTCTATATGTAAAACTTTTAAGTAATTTTTGCAGTAGAAAAAATATCTTGGAAATGATTTATGGACAGATAAATAGTAATCCTACTTTAAAGTATAGGATTTAAATGATAACTTTTCTATATCAGCTAAACAAAATTGAAGTGGGAGATAGTTAAAATTTTAATTAGAAAGAAATTCATTCTTTAAAACGTTGTTTACACATCAAACTTTGTAAAAGAAAACAATAATATGCTCCATGTATTTTCTGGAAACTGTTACTTTATGAAATTTTAATCTAATTTATATTTAATTATAAACCACTGATGTAAGATTTATGTAAACCAGTAAGGTTTATGAAAACCAGTATTCAAGGAGAACTTAGAGTTGAGAAATTTAAAGCTGAGGAAAATTTATCATTGATACAATGAAACTTTTTTCTAATAAACTTATATTTGCTATAGTAAAAGTATATGGAATATTAAGCACAATGGTGGATTTCTATGATATTAATGTAATGTAATGAAAATTATACTTAGTTTGAAAATACAAATGTTATGACTTATAAGTAAATATTTTCTTTTTTAACTGGGCATGAAACAATAGCAAACTTTATCACATACAAAATAGTAACTTTATCACATACAAAGAAAACTAATATATTAAAAACAAAATCTATATTGGCTATATACACTGGCCTCTGTGAAATAAAATATATGCAAATATTTTATTGTGTATATTCCTAAATCATTAATGAATTAAAAAGAAGGGTTTTTAAGGAAATAAAGGCCATTATATAACTTTTTATGAAAATTAATGGGATAGATTTGAAAGTTTCTCAGGTAGCATTCAAATTTCAAATTAATCTATTCATTTACTTTTTTGAACTAAATATTCGTATCAAGAAACTAAACACTGTATGGTGGGTGTTGGTGGTGGTGGGATGAATTGGGAGATTGGGATTGACATATATACATTAATATGTATAAAATAGATAACTAATAAGAACCTGCTGTATAAAAATAAATTAAATTAAAAAACCTAAACACTGTAACTAAATTATTCTAAGGAAGTAGAAAGAATTAATAAAGATAAAATTACTTTGAAAAAGCTAATACCCTGATAAACCATGCATTATTTATTATGAACAAAAAAGAAAAGAAAATGTATTAGTGATGTATAGGAGAATTTAACTAAGATCAAATAGAGATAAATATTACATTAAAGAATGCATGAATCAGTTAAAGGGGTTTTGATTGAAAATGACAGGAAATTCAACACTAACTGGCTTAAGAAAAGTATCATTCAGCACACATTATTGAAAAATACTGAAATTGAGTTGATTTTAGGCATTTTAGGTTCATAGGATTAATATGTCTTTAGTGCCTGTTGTTTCTCAGTCTCTCAGCTGCACATATCTTCTGTGAATTTCATTCCTAGAGAGGTTCTCTCCTTGCAGTGCCAAAGTGACTGTAGCAATGTAAGGCTTTCATCATCCCATGTTTAAATCCTATTAAATTTGCCAAGAAATTTGTCTAGGAAAGTCTCACCATCTCTCACTGGATGAGATTGGGTCAAATACCTATCACTGAATTAATCACTGAGCCCATTGTAATGACAAGTTTTCTTTTTTTTTTAATTTTTAAATTTTATTTATTTAGTTTTGGCTGCATTGGGTCTTCGTTGCTGTGCGCGGGCTTTCTCTAGTTGCGGCGAGCGGGGGCTACTCTTCATTGCGGTGCGGGCGTCTCATTGCGGAGGCTTCTCTTGTTGCGGAACACGGGCTCTAGGCCCGCGGGCTTCAGTAGTTGTGGCTTGTGAGCTCAGTAGTTGTGGCTCGCAGGCTCTAGAGCACAGGCTCAGTAGTTGTGGCACACGGGCTTAGTTGCTCTGCGGCATGTGGGATCTTCCTGGACCAGGGCTCGAACCTGCGTCCCCTGCATTAGCAGACAGATTCTTAATCACTGTACCGCCAGGGAAGCCGTGTAATGACAAGTTTTCAGTATCACTCAGGAACTGAGTTTGGAAGCAATCCTAAGCCCATTGACTGAGATTGAAGAATGGGTGATTTCCTCAATGCAAAATCAGCATGGCATTGTTAGTCATAGTAGAAAGGAAAATGAGTGCAAAGTGGCCAAAATACCAAATGTACATTGTACCATGTATTAATTCAAAAATATTGGTTAGGCAGTTATTATATACAAGGTACTTTATTAGGTTCTAATGACAGACAGCAAAAAATCATAAAATGTATACCTTTCAGAGTTTATATTACATTGGATTTAGTGTTACTTTAATAATTTTTAATATTTCAATATGATTTAATTGTATGAAAACCTAAATTACCTAAATTGTCTCAGCAAGACTTTCTAATACCTTGCATAATTAAAAATGAACATAGCCTTTGACAGCAATTGCACTTCTCAAAAGGTATCATAGATTTACTCATTAGAATTAAAAATGATAAATGTCCAAGCTTATTACACCTTTGTATGCAATTACAAATTATTAGAAATATCCCAAACATCCATCAAGAAAGACTTGACAAATGATTTATATGATGGGATATGTCCCCATAAAAAGGAGGAAAAATTTGTAGAACTGTGAGAAATAAACATATTTCTCAGTTATTGACCAACCTGGGAGATAAAACACCAGCAAAATTATAAAAGGCTTGACAACAGACTTTTCAAGCTTTGCTTAAGGGCCATGCATAGATGTCTACATCCAACATTATTCCCATTCATTTAAGAAATATTCACAAAAATCAATAGCATGCCAAATTACATAGTTTTACAAATATCAAATAATAGATATCACATAGAACAAATTATCTGACAACAATCTGAGTTTTTTTAAACAAACAAATTATAAAATGCCATATTTTTGGAAATTAAAAAATCTAAATGCTCATGGGTCAAGGAAGAAATCATAATAGGAATGTAAAAATATTAGAACAGAATGATAAATCACACATATCAAAAATTGGCAACACAGTAAAAGCAAAAGTTTCAAGTGCAATCTAAATCTATAAACTATTAAAAATAGAAATTAACAGCTTGATGAACATTTTAAGGAGTTAGAAAAAGAAACACTGCAAAATAACAATAAAATGAAATAAACAAAATGAAGGTAGAAAGAAGAATATAATAAAAATTACAGCAGGTATTAATGACAGAGAAAACAAAACTAGAATGGAAATAAAGCCAAACACAAGTTTGAAAAAACTTACAAAACAAACTCTGCAAGATTGGCCAAAAAACACAAGAGAAAAGAACAAATATAAGTGAAAATTTGACTGCAACTACAAACTTTAAAGAAATATTTTGTCATTGAGTTAAATACTTGGACACAGAGGACTAATCCTAGTAGAAAAAATGTTGAAACTGACTCAAGAAGAAATGTAAATCCTAAATGATTGGATATCTATTTAAGAATTCAAAGTAGCAGTTAAAATCTTAGTATAAAGAAGACATCAGCCCTGGATGGCTTTTTGGGAGAATTACCAACAAGCTTTCAAAGGATAACTCATTACAGTCTTGTACAAAATCTTCTGGAGAATAGAGAATATTTCTCATATTTTATATAAGACCACTATAACCTTGAAACAAAACTATATATGCATATAAATATAAATTATATTCAAAATTTATAGATATTTCCATATATGCATTTATCATCTATATCTATCCAATTACATAGTTCTTATCAAGAAAGAAGTAGATTTCATTTCTGTATTGTTTATTTTTATTAATCAAATTTATCAATCTTTTCATTGCAACTTAGCACTCTTGCCTTACTTAAAAAATCTTAAGAATCATATCATGTTCCTTGAGAGGAAACCTAGTATTATAAAAATAACAATTGTTACCAAGTTAATTTATGCAATGTTAGTAAAAATTATAAAATATTTTAACAAAACTTGACACACTGTTTCTAAAGTTCTTATGGAACAGGTCATTAGTAGCCAAGAAAAATTTTTAAATGAAAAAACAGGAGAAACATATTCTTTTTTTCTAAGGGTTCCAAAGCTTGTTTAATGACAATTTATATCCTCAAGTTCTTTATCTTTCTCTTTTTTTCCCCAGTTATTTCTTATATACATACATATAACAATAGGTAATTTATATCAACACACTCAATTTGTTTCAACAATAAACCGTAGGTTTAAAACTTACATTTAATCCATTTCAATTTAGTTTTTTTGAGTGGTGTAAGATAAGGGTCCAGTTTCATTCTTTTGCATGTGAGTATTCAGTTTTCCCAGAACCATTTATTGAATAAACTACCTGTTCTCCATTGAGTATTCTTGGCTCCCTTGTCAAATATTAGTTGACTTTGACTGTATATGCATGAGTTAATTTCTGGGCACTTGATTCTGTTCCATTTGTGTATGTGTCTGTTTTAATAATCTTTTTCAAAGAGATAAAAGATTTTAGTACACTTTCAAGGAACCAGTACATTAAGCTCAAAACTTTTGAAAAATGATCATACAGAACTTTCTCTTTCTTCTATCACTTCTTCAAAATGTATCAGTGGAGGCTACCTCTCCATTTGCTAGATGACAATTCTAGCCCATCTGAAACTCTTCTGCTCTCTTAGGAGAAACAACAGCCAGAAGTAACCATATTTTATGCTATAGTAAATTTCCAAAAGAAATTGTACGTACAGAAAAAGATAAATGTAATTTGAGTATGTAATTTATGAGAAAGGTTTACATTTCATGCCTATAGAGGGAAGGATAAATTATTTATAAATGGGTTGCATAAAATTAAATATGTATTAAAAGTGATGTAGAAATTCCTTCACAACAAAACTTCAAGAGGCTAAAACTGTGAATGTAAAAAAATAAACTATGAAGGTTGTAGAAAACTATATAGCAAACCACTAAATAAAGCTGTGAGATAGACAGGGCCTGTCTAATTTAGGCTATTCTTAGTAGCAGTAAAGAAAGGATTTCTACAATTCAGCTTTAGGAGGGAAAAAAACTTTTATACTACAAAATACACATTTAAGAAAATTTAAATACAAAAATGAATTGATGGGCAATATTTGCCTTATATTTAACAGGTAAGGTTTAATAAGAAAAATACAAAAATAGTTCCCATAAGTTTAAATATGTTTTTAAAGTATATAAAATACATAAAATATCAAACTCTAGACAGCGATTTCCTGTGAGGAAAGAAGAAAGATTAAAAGGTAGGTGTGAAGAGATCCTTGTGTTTTTACTGTACTGACTGGACCTTGTGTAGGGAAGATCCTCTTGTATCAGATGAAGTTTGAAGGCCTTTTGAAGATTAGCTCTCAGACATCTGTATCAAAGTGTGAAAGAGCCATGGGAGTTTGATGTGCTAATGCTAGTTCTATACAGCTAAAGTTAACAGTTATTAAGGGCAGAGGTGTGGGGACCAGGTTAAAGCCAGATAGTGAAGGTATTTATATTAAACTCTCTGTAGATACATGGGAAATCACTGAGTGTATTTGAAGCAGAAGGATGAGATAATTAGATTTGTGTTTTGGAAAGCTCATTTCGACAGGGAATATTTAATCTATAAAGGTAAATTATACATGATCTGGTCTCCGGTAACTTGTCTCTGGCCCCAGTGCTGGAAGAGCTCACTGTCAAGTAACACAGACAAATTACAACACAAAGTAGAAGTATTAAAATACTTAGAAGCAAAGGATAGACTGGCAAACTTGGCCTAGGAAGAGTGTCGCAGACAAAATGATTTTATCTGGAACATGTATATTTAGTTGATGAGCTACCATTTTACTTGTGTATGAATCAAACAGATATCTTGTATCAAGTTACCATAGATGAGGAACATGAAGATATGACTATTCCATGATGATGTGATTTGATGTTTTGGTGTGTACATAATCATTTTATTTATTTGGTATGTGTTTATATATCCTACTTCCTAAATACGTTTTAAGTGTATTTGAAATAGTTGAGCAATAAAAATATAACTACTGGACTCAAGTATTGCATATTTGATAATAAAAAGTGAAATTTACACTACTTAGGAGTAACAAAGAATGATTGGAAAAAGCAAGACTGTTTCCTCACTGTTTTTTTCTTTTAATAACAGTGTTTATTTCAAATTAAGTAAGACTTAAAAATGGATATATGAGATGGTAGTGTCTACTGTTGGGGCACCAAATGTATACAAAATTGATTTTTACCTACTCTCTGCTTTGCTTATCTGATTCTACATTATTTACCATGAATTTCAATATGTGATGGTAGAAATGCTATACATTGAGGCTAAATTAAAATTTTCTTTACATGTTTTCAAGGCAGTATTCTATCTTTTTTATGAAAATTTACCCCAATAAAACTCAATATAGGAAACTTTAAGATCTAAATCAATAAAAAGTGAATATTAAGATTCCAGTGATATAGACTAATGTATGCAATTTGTCTAGTTGTGATACGTATGTATTACATAATTTTAAAATGTGGGTAATTTAGAATGTTATTGTTGAATATCAATTGGAGACCTCAATTTAAAGGTCATTTGAGATACATCATCACTGCATTGTTTTCACATTTATAGAATAAGAAAAAGATAATATATAAGACATAATGAAGGATATAAGGAATTTAAAACAATTATTTCACAAAGTAAAGTTATAGTGATTAATGGAACTCCTTAAGATTATTTCCTTTTGGAGTGAGAGATGCTTGGTGGAAAAAGGATCAGATATTAAAATGGAAAAAAAAAGATATTTATGTTTTCTGCAATATTAAAATACTATGTGGAATTCTTAAATCTGAATTTTGTTTCTGTTATGATCCCATATTGCTCTTTACTTTGTATGTTCAAAATGATCTAGTTCATTTTATTCTGTTTCCAGGTGAAAGTATTTTATATCATAGTTGGATCTCCTATAGTTATGCAGCAAAAATATGAAATCTTGTTTTCTGTTAAAGATTGTATAATGGGTTTTTAAAATAAGTGTATGCACACATTTTTTAATGTGTAGAAAATTTGCATTCATTTGCACTTTGAGATAGTCATCTACTTACATTTTCTCTACTTTTGTTACTTTTGAACTAATTTGCATAAAGTATGAAAGTTACCCAGCTGTTCAGTGGAATACATTATTTTCTGCTTTCAAAGAAAGTACAAGTTACATTTTCTCTTTCTATTTTAGTGTCTATTTTATTAAATTTCAAATTAAAGAAACATAAATACCACATAAACCACTGAATACTTAGAATTAGGGGAGAGGAGAAATCAAACTCAAGGTGTGGAACTCAAGGACTTTATGAAATGTAATTGCATGGTAAATGCATTGCTGTAATGCTAACATATTGTCCTAAATATGACAAAAGTCATTAACTATGGTAAAAAATATTTGCAAATAAAAATCATCATGGTAAAATAGATGCACATTTCAAAAAATTTTAATGATTTTTTCACAAGTTTTAGGACTAGAAAGTCTTCTTACTAAACAAAAAAGTAGCAAGCATATAAACTAAATATAACTAAACAAATGAGACTAGACTGTAAACCAATTTCATTTTCAGTTAACTGTGTTAGGCATCTGTCTTGTAACTCTTGACTAGTAACAAGCTTTTGATGATTTCTGACACAACATATTTATTAGAATTTCAGCATTTAGAAGGAAAAAAAATGCCACAGGTAAATATATTTAACTTCATCTTACTAACTTGAACAGTTAGATTTCCACAGGGAAAAAGCACTTTTCAGGTCTCTTTGTGTTGAATTTATATTGTAAACTAATTTTCATTTTATAATATTCTGTTGGAAAATCTCAACCATTCTGAATTGAAAGCAGCAGCCAACAATTCATGCCAATTTTGTTATAGGCAGTTTTGTATGTGGAAAGTTATTCCCTAGAATCATAAATGAATATAAAAGATAAAATTATAATTAAGATAAATGTTCACTTAGAATTTTGCTATGTGAAACAGATAGGAATAATGGCAGGGTTTTTTGTTTTTGTTTTATTTGGTCCAGTAATTTGGAAGGACATAAAATTTTTTCCTGAAACCATTTGAGATATTTGTACCCTTAGCTAAGCTGTTCAAGTTCTTTCAAAAGATTAAAATTTGTGTCCCATAACTTATTTTGCTAGAAATTTCAAAATGAAAATTCATAGTTCATAAGATTTATAATACTTTACAATCTACTCCCTATTGCAAGAATTATTAGGCAATTCTATGGGTTGATTTTGTAAAATTATGCCAAGTAAGTATTTAAGAAAATTATAAATGTGTATGTGTAAAATTTATGAAATGGTGTCATATCTAAGGATCTAAAAATAATACATGATATTATTTCAGGGCCAACATATCAGAAAAAAATATGAATCTAATGATGAAAGAGTTTTAAATAATTAGGTATTGTGAATGCTTATTATACTTAAAGTAGATTTTCCATATAAAATATATATATATTTATAAAGTATAAAATGTATGTATATGCATATATATTTTTATATGTAGAGAGAACAAAATAGAGACAGAAATAGAGATACAAAGACAACATGAGATGGATCCTCAAAAAAGTACACAAGAGTAGACAAATCAGAATTTGCCTCTGTACCAAAGTATAGCACTTGTATTTATTGTAAAATAAAGTCCATGAGTCCATACTAATATAAACAAAGTTTTTTTATTTACAGTAGAATGCCAATTAATAAATAATGAGAGAAATCAGAGTTAGAAAATCATCATTGGTGTGTAAAGAGTGATTGAAAATTTGAGAAAAATGTCTAAAAATATCTCCTCACAAATTGCTCACAAACTACAGAGGTTAAAGTAATATGCTCAGGGCTTCCCTGGTGGCACAGTGGTTAAGAATCCGCCTGCCAATGCAGGAGACACGGGGTTCGAGCCCTGGTCCGGGAGGATCCCACATGCCCCGGAGCAACTAAGCCCGTGCTTCACAACTACTGAGCCTGCGCTCTAGAGCCCGTGAGCCACAACTACTGAAGCCCGCGTGCCAGAACTACTGAAGCGCCTCGAGTCTGTACTCTGCCACAAGAGAAGCCACCACAATGAGAAGCCTGCGCACCGCAAGGAAGGGTAGCCCCTGCTCGCCGCAATTAGAGAAAGCCCGCGCAGCAACAAAGACCCAATGCAGCCAAAAATAAATAAATAAATTTATTTAAAAAAATAAAAATAAAGTAATATGCTCTTTTGCCAAAAGTTTAAGGTAAAGAATTAGAATTGCATCACTTCTATTTAAAATTTTACTGATGATTCTAGCCATTGCATTAAGGCAATAAAAAAGTAAAAGTCATAAGGATTGGAAAGAGGTAAAATTAGCTTTCTTCCAAGGTGGCATGAGTGTTTAAGAAAACCATAAGGAATCTATAAAACAACTACTGATCCGGATATTTTCAGTGTCCATTCAGGTTCTTTGGCCATGTGTTATTTGGGTTTGTTTACTCCCCTACATTTTTGTTTTGAATATTCATTATATATTCTGGATATGAGTCTATCATAAGCATATATATGATTGACAAATGTTTTAATCCAATTTGTGGGTATTTTTTTTTCTCTCTCCTAACAGTGTCTTTAGAAAACAACTCTCATTTTTTTATGAATTCCAATTTAGAGGTTCATTATTTTTGTATTATGTTTTGCTGTTATATCCAAGAAGTATCTGCTTAGCCAAACTCAAGAAGAAATAGATTTGTATTTACTAGTGAATTCTGAGTGGTTGATATATTGTCTATAATACTATTAGAGGAGACACAGTTTAGTGGGAATAGTAGTGATTTCGTTTTTGACATGCAATATTTGAGGTGCATTTCTTACTTTTGGGCTAACACAGTCAAAAAGCAGTTGAATATTGGGATTTTGAAATTGATAAACGCTAACGGTATACATTTTGGAAGCCATGGGGTTTAGAAAATGACTCAGGAAGACAATTTTTGAGAGAAAATAGGATAAATCATTGAAGTTACAGTACTTAAGGTACAGATGGTGAGAGGGATATAAAGAAGAAATGATAAGGGTAAGAAAAAGGCTAGGATCAAGTCATGACACAAAAATCCAAAGAAGAGTTGAAAATATAAGAACATGTAAAATGCTATAAAGACGTCAATAAAATAATGAAATAGAAGAATTATTAGAACAATGATAAATTCTCTGATGTGATCAAGAACACTTTAGTTGAACAGAAGGAACAGAGGCAGATAAGACCAGGTTAAGAAGTAATAAGAAGAATAGATATGGAGGCAGTGTCCACAGATTAAATTTCAAGATACTTGGATTTAAAAGAAGTAAGTAGAATTATAGCTAGAAGATCAAGGGAGCTTTTTGTTCATGAAAGAAGAAAAGGCTTAATGGGAAGGAAGAAGATGACAGTGTGAAGATTTAAGGATAAAGGTATCTTGGAGGAGGCCGAATAGCACAGATTCTAGAACATTGACAGAGAGAGTTATTGTGCTAAGGGATGTGAAAGCGATTTGGAAAGAAGAAAAACATTAGAGATAGATTTAAATCAGTTTTAAGACACAGGACTGGGAAAGTAGTGGGTAAGCCCCTGTGTGAAGGGGTATTAGAGAATAGAAAGTCGTGCTGGGCATGGCCTTGGAAGGAAGGTTATGGAAATTGCAGAGTTGGTACTGTAGATACAGCATAGGGATTTGACTCTAAATGTAAAAAAAAAAAAAAAAAAAAATGCTGCTGAATAGTGAGTATGACCCATCTGACACTGGTGATTTTATATATGGTGGCTCCAGGACACCCAGTTTTTTGGTTTTCTTTTCTAGCATTCAGGAATTTAAAGTTCTACATGGGGAGGAAAGATGAGGGCCTTGACTCATTTTGGAAGTAGAGGTGGAATTAACAAAAGGGTGAGGTTTGAGGAAGTGTGCCCTTAAACTCTTCCTTTTCTTAAAGTTTTCTAGTTGCCCCATTTTAGTGCAAGACCTAAGTTTAGCATCATGGTGATACAGTGAGAAATATCACTCCATTGATCCTGGGGGAAAAAGAAATAGTAAGAATAATGGAAATTAGGAAGAGAAAGTTAAAACAATCTAATAAAAAATATTGTTCCATTTTTCTTTCACAAGGTCTGTAAAATAGGCTAATGTGGTGGTAGTAGTCAAAAATTTGAATAATTGAATAAAAATAACAATAGATAACTTTTAATAAGAGCTTGTTATATCCATCTACACTATGCCCTTGACAATTTTTGGCTTGCAGTGGGCAAGTCACCCAGTTTACACAGTAGGCTTTTACTTTAAGCCTAGGATTTTAAAGGTCCCCTCCCATTCTCTGGCACACCAGGCTCCATGGAACAATGAGTAGGGTGTCTGGGCAAAGGAATGTGCGAATCTGGAGTCTTCGCCCTTTCTAGACCATGCACCTGGTACTGTGGAATTTAGAATTCCCTTTCTACATGATTTTATCATGCTGCTTCACCTTATGTGGGCCTTTTGCTGATCCACATTCTAGAAGGTGGGCTATACTTCCAGTGTGTACACCCATAGACCTGGATGGTGGCTGAGGATAGCTAAAGGCTGGCTGATTTAGGAGATGGGGCTGAGGAAATAGAGCTTGGATGCATGGGCTGGGATGTCCACACCCATGCCCTTTGGGCCTCTCCTGCTTTGAGGGTAGAGCAAGGTGTGGAAAGAACTGTAGGGCAAGTCATGGGTCAGGGGCCTAAATTTATACTTGTGCCAAATACCAAAAAATAAAGGCGATTCCAATTTGTTAAGTTAGAATTTATCCCAGAGGATTGGAAACCGGAGCTCCTATTCTTATCTAGTATGCCACATTATTTTTTGATATATTCACAATGAGCTAGGACTCACTTTGTGTTTATTTTGGAGGCATCAATCACATCCTAACAGTGATATCAAACAAACAAGATAATAAAGCATAATGTCCAGAAAATTTTAGTAGAATTGTAAGGGACATACGAAATAACAAGCATATTTAGACAGTAAAAGGCAGAATATTCTGTAGCATATCTAATCTTGGTTGTACTTAATGATAATTCAGATTTGTCTAGTTGAACCTGATGTGATATTAGGATTGGTTGATTTATTCTCAGCAATTTTTATTACGTGGTATGCATGTGTCTCAGATGATGAGGAAGAAAGAAGTATGATTACCTGGGGAGAAGGATTGAAATAATGTGTGTAATGAACCAGATGTGATAGCATGGTGAATCCTAGCCAGGCCTAGGAACAATAGAAAAATATTTGTTGCTCCTAGGAAAAGAGTTGTAATAATTGTACCTTTTACCGATAGAATATACAGGGGATTGTTGAAGTTTTGGCAAAATAATCCCAAATGACATCCCATATCAATGAGAAGCATTATTTGAAAGGCCAGAAACGATTTGAAAGAATGCAAATTTACTACTACTGCAACTACTGCTACTGCAACTACTGCTACTACTACTGCTATTATTTTGAAATTTTGCTGGTTCGGAACGCAAAAGGAAGTCATTCTTCCAGAGAAGTAACACTGATGGACATGGCAAACTACAATTGGAAGATGAAAACATCTAGGAGAAGAGGATGGTGGACAGTATAAGATGGAGATCGGGGGCATCGACGCATAAGACTTGTCCAAGAAAACATATGGCATATATTCTAAAGACTCCCTGAGACAACTGGAGTGAGAACTTTTAATGCGTGAGATCCTTCGCTTTATAAATAGAAGCTCAAAAGTTTCCTTATTGTCGCTGATGTGACTTCATTATTACTCACATAAGAAGAGATATGTTTGTTTCACAGATGAGGGGCTGGATCTATTCCGTATGGCTCTAAAAGACAAGGCTGGCACTGAATAATGGATATTATTAAAAGGCCTTGGTAAAAGTGATATTTTGTTTTCTAATTATTAGAGCTGTTTCAAAAAGATCATTAATAGGAAGTAAATCAAGCAAACACAAGAAAACCACTTGGCATGGACTTTATAAAGACCATCCAGATGAAAACACAGAATAAATACTGATGCTTTTAATAAAATGCTTTGATTTTAGCAGGAAGTTTTAAATTCTGTGTTCTTAACACAGTCAAAGACAAGGAAAAGAAGGTAGACATAGGACAGATTCTGAGGATTTAAGCAAATATGAGTAGAAATCAACAATTCAATTTGATAGGACTTTGTTAAAGTGTTTATTTAAAAATTATTTTATAAAATGTTAGCTCCTTCAGGAACATCAAGAACTGCAGTATATCTAGCTCATTTTTTTTCTTATTTGGAAGTTCTCCAATGTCTCTATCCATGTATCTTTTTTCATAAATCCCAATAACAGTTGTTCAAGAGAGTACAAAGACAGTGTATTATTCTGATAGCAAACACACAATCCCCTGATGCATGTGTACACACACCAAGTGGGAGATAGTTGAAATTTCATTAGAAAAGAATGTGTTTTCTAAATAAGGTGATGGGTAAATGGTGGTAAATGAATGTGTGCACATTGTATATACTTGAGGGCTAATATTTGAAGAGGTGGCAGGTTACCTAGCCAGGAATTTCATTAGTCATAGCATGTTCATCTAATAGCAAGGTTGGCATTTAACCTACACTTTAAATTAGGAGTCATTATCTTCCCTAGTTGCTTTTCTGGTCTTGTCTCTTATGAGTCTGTGCATGTACATTTACCTGTGTGTATATGGTCAACATAGGCATGAATAGGTGTGTCTATACAGTATTGGGGGAATGACATTGGGGTGAAGTGAGGAGAAGAATGTTTCTACTTTCTGTGATTAGGATTCTTTCTGGTGTCTGGAGAATCTGTTAAATTTGATATATCTCTTCTTTTCTAGAATAAATAATAAAACTGCTAGGAATGAAATATTTTTATTTGATGAAAATGAGAGCTTACTTCTCTATATAGATGTAGTTTATAAATCAACTTCTTTCTATCTGATATTCTCCTTAATCCATTGCCTTTACCTTTACTATAAAAGAGGGGAAAATTAAAATGCATGATTGCTTCCAAAACCAAATTTTTGTTCTAGTATCAAAGTCTTACCATTCAAAGAAGTATGTGGCAATTACTCTGTCCTTTTCATAATTATCTAAATGGCATTAGAAAAAAATAAGACTTTTTCTTCCTAAGTAAAATTATGGTCTATTTTACTCCAAGCTTTCACAGAAAGCTTTGCATGTGTGAGTCAGCTCCTCAGAGCAAATCTCATTTACAATTCATGATATCTTTTCATCCCAATTATTTAGTTTCATTTCCTTTGCATTTTATTTCTTTTAACTTTTAGACTTACATTCATTTAGCCCAAATTGCTACAATCTTGTTCTCCCCTTGCCGAAAATCCTCCATGTACCTGAGAAGACTTTATTTATTTTTTCTTTTGTGAGTTTGTTAAACTTAGATATGGATCTGAAGTATGAGTCTACCAAGGAGGGAGAAGCAAAACTTTCATAAAGCTAACATATTTGCATTATATCATAGGTATTCAGGTTAATTCTTACAACTGTTCCTTTTGAATTGCTATGTCAACAATTTGACAATTTTTAACATTTACAGTCCTATTTTACTTCATATAAACATGTATGGGAAGTGATTCTAATTTTTTCATTCTTTTGATGTTAGGCATTATTTATCCTTCTTATATTGTGCCATTTATTTTGAATGACTACATGCATTCTTGTCTTCAATTGTGAGTAGCAAGGTAAGTTGTAATACCGTTAGATTTTTAACTTTGTTTTTACAAGCCTATATTTTAAAAAGAGTTTGAGCCATATGTATGCTTAAGAAACTAAAATGCCTTTTTTTCTCTTGGATCATAAACTCTGCTGATTCTACTTACCCAACTTTCCCTCCCGCCATTCTAAGAGGTTCTTATCCTTTTCAATCAAAACAGCACTTCACATTCCTATGCACATAGCAGATCTCTCCTTTCCTGGAGAATTTCCTGATTCCCTCTTGTTTGTTTCCAAAATTACTAATTCAAGTATATGAATCTCTTACCACAATTTCCTATTCTTCCAATCCCCTTGTTCAACCACTGCACCAGGGCTGTTCTTCAATTTAGAAAAACTATCCTCTCTAATGACACATCTGTTTTGTTTTACCCTTCACATGTATTCACTCCCTTCCTTATACAGCTGGTATTTGATTATTCAAGATATCAATAACACTCTTATTAATACTTTATTTTCCCTTTATGCACCCACGGGCAAGAACCCTACTATCTGTTTCCTGGGCTCTTGCCTTTGAACTGCCAAACATGGCTGGAGAAACCTTGCTAAGTGGCAGATCTAGATGACTATAAATTCATGATCTCCAATTTCAAAGTCTCAAATCCGTTGATCTTTTTGTTTCCTCATAAACTTTATTTCTCACTCTGTGGAAGAGTGTAAGCTTCAAAATACTTCAGCGCTTTTCTCCCCTCCAATTCCCCCTTCATCCTGTGTTTTACACACCAAAGGCAAATTCTTTTCTTCTCAATGAAATTAGAAAGTACAACTCTGGAGCTTTCTCATCTTTAATTACCAGATCTCAGGACTTGCCTGCATTCCTTATGTAAATGAACTATCTTGTTGACATCCCCACGTGGGTGCTTTATAGACATCTCACAGTTATCATGTTCAAGATCAATCTCTTAAACACCCCTCCCTTCACTCATTGCTCTTTTAGTATTCCCCATCTCAGATGAAAACAACAACATCTTTCTAGTTGCCCAAGTCTGAAACTTGAGAATCAGCTCTGACTTCTTCCTCTTCCTTGACCCAGTTTTCAATTTATAACCAAGTCTTGTAGACTTAAGTATTTAAAATATCTTTTAACACTGTCTTCTATGTTACAAGTTTTACAAATGCATAAAATATAGGAATACATTTCATTTTACATTACAAAACAGTCATTGTCCTTATGTGTTCATTAACTGTATCTTATTTTTCTCCAAGTGAGCTGTCTTTCTAATAGCTTATTTTTCTAAATTACTTTTTTTACATTTCTCCTGCATCATCTAAAATCTATATTTATATAGTCAGTATTTAACAAATTCTTGGCTTGGCCTAAAAGATATAATTAATGAGATGTTAACATGCCTTCCAATCATAATTATGATTTTTAATTGGACATGGTGCTTCTCCATTGATATTTGTGACACAACAGAAAATGTATGTGTATAACCTTAAATATAAATAACCATATCAAGTTAAAATTGATCTTCATTTATATTGCTAAGACATACCAGTGATAATATTTAAGACTTTAATGTGGCCACTTAATGGAGACTTTGTCATTTACTTCAGCACTCTATTTTTGTAGCCTCTTGATATTTATAGTACAAGTCTATTATCTCAAATATCAGCTGCTAAAATCACATTGTAAATTAAGTAGCCTTTTCTTTCAAAACAATAATTAGCTCATAGTAAATCTTGACCTTAAAGAAATATTTGGATTTAGTTCAAAGTAATAGTATTTTAGAAACTGTCTTCCATTCTAATTCCATATGAAACATTAGCAAAGCAGATGGGGTGCCACATTTATTATTGAGTTTATTATGGATGTAAGTATGTAAGGAATTGTCTACTTTAAATATCAAAATGAATATTTTGGAGAAATTTAAGTATGTGAATGCCACCAAAACTACTTATAACTAATACATGTCTGTCCAGATAGATGGTGGTGGTGTGCACGGCAAATTTAGTTCACCAGTGGGTCCAAGCAAGTTATTTATTTTCAGTTTCTTCAGCTTTCTCTTGTCACAGGGGTAAGAGTGATGACTACCAAGTTCTTTACAGTTGGAGTTGAAACCCTCTATATTTTTGATTGAGGGAAAGATTTTGTCATTGCTATTATTTACAATTATTAAACTAACCACCATCTAAAAATGGACTGAAATAGAGAGAAGCAGCAAACCAAGAAAACAAAAAAGATGACAGAGAAAACCTAGACAGGGACTATTCAAGACTGATTACAGTGGAAAGGAAAAGGGATAGATTAGAAAGGGAGTAGAGTGTATGATACATCTATTTCAAGACAGTGAAACCTATGAACATATTTAAAAAAATATGTTAGAGGTATTTGACAATAAAATGTATTGTCCTAAGATGGATTCTCTACCTTCTTCCATCTGATTCTGTGCACCGAGGAGCTGATTTCTTTGGGATGCTTCAAGTCCCTTTACCTTTTTGTTCCTGGTTGAGTTCAGCCAACAGGAGGTACTGTAAGAGATAAGAATTGAAGTGGATGTGAGGAAAGTAAAGCTGAGGTATTTCTTCCTTTGAGTTTCCTCCTGCAGAACCTTTTATAAAAGGTGACATTCCTGTTTTATAACCCCTCTTTCACAATTACACTACACATTCTCCTTTCCGGCTTCTGAGAACACCCTTTTCCCTTACCCCCTCAGGTCTTGGGGTGATAAGAGCCAGCTGCATATTCCTATGTCCAGGATGCTCCTTGTTGATTCTTTAACCCTGCTATGTCCCTCTGTTTTATTCATTTTAATTACTCTTTTTGAGCGTACCCTGTGTTTCTTGCTGGGACCATGACTAATCGAGTAGCACCTAGCTAAGTTTCTACCACAAAAAAAGCAATCAATAAATGTTATATTTGTTTTATTTGTTATATGAGGGAGAGAAGGACTGAGAAGAGTAACAAAGGGTTGGGCCTGGGTTACTTTAGAATTCTGGTGCCATGATAAGTTCAATACCTAGCTTGTCAGAAATATAAGAAAGTTTGGATAATGAGTTCAGTGTGGGACATGATGACAAATTTAATAGACAAGAAGTTAATGTAACATATAGCTGAAAAGGTCTGATAAGCTGTTGGAAATACAGGCTGGAGAAGTGATTTGTTGAAATTTATATTTTGGATTAACTCAAAGTAATAATAGATGAGAGACTGTGCATAGTAAAAGGAAACCAAGAAGAACTTAGAAAGTAATGCCATGTTTGGCGTGGTTAGAGGGAAATTAAGGGCCCAATGTGCAGACAGGGTGGGAAGGTAGGGAAGTGAAGGTAGGTGGTTCCATGTCAGAAGACAAAAAAGGAAAGTTTTGTTTATTTTTAAAATATATCGGTCTATGGTTTGAATGTTGCTAAAATTTTGAGAATATCAAAGACCAAGAGGATTTTGAATGTAACAGTTAGCAATGAATTTTCAAAGAATAGTATTTCTCTGAAATACTATTTTCAAAGAATAGTATTTCTCAATCTTCCCACCAAAATACCCCAATAACAAAGGAAAACAAAGCTATTTGGGCATGGAGGTAGGGGTAAAAAAGTGGTGATATTATGATATACTCCATCTTATTCTATTATTAATTTTGTAAAAATATTTCACATTTTTTTCATTTGGAAATATATATTTTGTTTTATATGAAAATAATATTTTTACCTACTGTATTTGTTTCCTAGGATATCCATAACAAATTACCACAAACTGGGTGACTTAACAGAAATATATTCTCTCACATTTCTGGTGGCAAGCAGTTGGAAATCAAGGTGTTGGCAGGATTGGTTCCTTCTGAAGGCTCTGGGAGAGAAACCATCCCATGCCTTTCTCCCAGCTTCTGGTGGTTGCTGGCAGTCCTTGGCTTATAGATGTGTCACTCCAATCTGTTTTCATCTTCACATTGCCTTCTTATCTGTGTCTCCCTGGTTATTAGGTCTTTGTATATTTACAATCTACCCTAATCTAGTCGTGTCTCATCTTAACCTAATTATATCTAAAAACACATAAATCCCAAATAAGGTAGACATGGATTTTGGGGGATCATTTATGAAACCCACTACAACTGCTTAATTAAAATAACCTTTCTCCAGAAAAACACCTTTACATAAATTTAATGCTTTAACACAATTTACCATTTTTATTTAATCAATGACTTGACATAACCCCAAGAGAAATGTTTATGAATACTTCAGTAGGATAATCCCAGCTATCATTTATATGAAGGGAGATGAACTAGGACGGTTTATATAAGCCAGATTTCAAAGTGTTGAGGGATAAGTATAACAAAGTATTGAGTTAGAGGAGACAAGTCTAGTGCTCTTGGTCAGTGGCTTTGACAGAGGAAGGATGAGAGTAGGATGAATAGATCAATGGCTTTGTAAAGATAAAGGAAGGGTACTTTTTGGAGGTGAGACCTAAGAATATTTTTAGGAAGAATGGAGGTATTCAGTAGAGAGAAGTGTTTTCAAACTAAAACGAAATTGATAATGTCTCAAAAAAAAAAAACAAACAGAAGGAGGCACATCAAAATAAGAACTTTTGTTCTTATAAAGAGGCCTTGAGCCCTTGGCAAAGGAGCTTCACTTCAGAGACGAAAGGAGGAAGCATATAGAGTCACTGTGGGAGAGAGAAGAGATGTGAGGGGAGATCCATTCAATATTATTTTGTGGAAGCTTGGATGCCAACTTTTTGAAAAATTATAAACAGTTGTCTTTAAAAAAATCATCTGCTGTAATCATTTATGACTTACTGCTGAGTGAAAGCAAACAAAAGCAAAACACATGGCATTTTGAATTTAGTGGATTTTGTTGACTTGTTTGAAGAAAAATGGTCAAATATCTGTACCATGTTTTCTTTAATGTTTAAAATTTTGAGACATTTACTAATTTGAAGGAAAAGAATAATTCCTCTGAATCTTTATGGGAATGTAGTCATTATAGGCTCCCAGCTGCAAACTTTCTCTTTGATTAACGGCAAATAGGGTTCTTGTTTAGGGCCTGTAAAGCAATTCTAATGATCTGAATAAGCCCGGAGGCCCTTCAAAGGCTTTATGAGGAAAATTAATTGAAGATTCACTGTCCTTGGAATTTACTGCTATTGGCACTTAATAGCTCAGACAAATTCTCCTTCATATGTTAATAAATTACTGGGGCATTTTAGCACTTTTCTCTCCAGTTATTGTTCTTATGTCACCACAATTATATCCCTATTTATATAATTCCACACACCACCCATGTCTACCTATTTGCTATTTAATCCACAGGAATTCTGAAGGATTATACATTTAACTTCACCATTTTGCTGTCTGTATTATCACACAATATTCATTGTTAACTGGCAGTTGTTCTTTTCTGATTTAATTATATGGTTCCAAGCTGGGATTCTCTTAAGGAGAATCAGCTTGGCATTACAAAGAGAAATGATGATACTTGAACACATGGAGGATACACACAGTATCATTCAGAAAGACCTAAAATATGTTCTGTCCTCCTGGTAATGTTGTTATGTGCTTTCTCGCTGTTGCCTTCTTGTCTCAGGTTATTGAAATTTAAAGACTAGAATAAGATAAAGAACTGCTGCTCCTCACAAATTAATTTACTATGAATATTTTGTAGATCTGTTTTCATTAACTGAAGCCCCTACATAAATTTTGCTTTTTATTGAGCACTCTGTAGCCATGAAAAGATCCACTTCATTCAAACCACACTTTGCACCAGAACTTAAGGCAGCCATGTTAACCCAAAGACTACAAAACAGTCATGTATTAAAATAATTACCACACCCTAAACAAAATGATCAGTACTGCTCTATTTATGCATTTGTCTAGATGCGTGCATTTTTCTATTGTGAGGTATATTGAGGTGACAAAGGCATTGAAATGATAATGGGGCAGGTCATAGGCTCAAACCTGTAGTGTATATATTACAACTCAGTTTCTTGGTAAAAGGGAATGCATTTGAATAGGCAAAAGACTAACAGGCACAGTACAGCTGAAGACATCTTGAAGGAGTGCTGGGCTCAGATCTGCGTAAATTCATTGGCTGAAGAGAAGCAGAGAGGGGAACTTGGATAGTTGATCTCCTATGTGCCCAGTTCAAAGGCTGAAAAGGATGTCTGTTTGAAGGTATACTCTTAGCCTTTGGCGATCAGGAGCTCTACGACCAGGGCCATTCAGGAGATGAACAGAATTTTTAAAAATACCATTTAGTAGTTTGTCAGATTTAGATTCAACACAATTTAAATCTACAAATCTATTTGGAAACCACTTTACACATTTCCCAGTGTGGCCTACATTTCCAGTTTCTGACTCAAGACTTTCAAGCAGAATGTGTTTTGCATGACCTTTCTCATTTCGATAAAGACCATTTAAGAATCAGGCTGATTTCTGCCTAATCATCAAGGATGTTGAGAACTCACTCCTGCAGTTTCTGCTGACACTTATTTACAGGATTTGCTGATGGCAGTTTAGGAGACATGAGGATGTGAAAACCCACGGGTGGGAGTTAGAAGAGTGGATAACAAGGCAGATACACTATCTAGTTAATTTCAGTGAGAACCCAAACTTTAAAACGAAAGGAAACATTGAACTAGTGTTGTAGAAGATAGAAGATGTGAAGGCTCATGCAGTTTCAAAACTAAGTCTCTGGTCCACATTAGAGGATTTTACATTTAACCATGCAGATTCTTTGCCTGTAGAAGACACACTATAAGAAAATACACATTTTTAAAGCAAATATATCTGTGTGTTTCTCCATTTATCTGTGAGTTTGATGTTCATGTCATTGATTCCTATTGTTAACAGATTTTTACTCTTCTGTAAATGTTAGGGAAGATATGCCTATTACATATTTAAAGTTTTTATTTATAAATTAATTTTTTTCTTTATGTGTTGGTCTTTCAAATCAACAAAAGCTTTATTTTGCTTTATTTGAGAAAGTGTTAGATATATACACGAGAAACAAGAAAGTATACTGAAGGCCCATATGCCATTCTCACAGATTTAGCAGTTCTTCACCTCCTTCAAACTTTATCTGTCAGATGCACCTTTTTTGTTGGAAGTATGTCAAAACAAGTCAAGTCATATCATTCATAATCCTTCATATATATCTCCTAATGATAATGACTATTTCTAGACAAAAACTTACCATTATCATACCAAAATAAATAGATAGTAATTATCAAATATCTAGTCCATATTAAAAATGTCCTGTCTCAAATATGAATTTTACAGTTGCTTACATAGCACACATCATACAAATTCTACATTGCTGTACTGCATTTGTTATTATTTCAAAGTCTGTCTCTTTTGTATTCTAGAGAAGGCTGTGTGTATGTTTGTATACTGACATGTACACATAATTTTAGAAACCATGTCATTTATACTGTAGAATATCCCACATTCTGTATATGCCTGGTTGCTTTGGCATGGTGTATTAAACTTATTCCTCCAACCCTGTGTTTGCTATAAACTAGATGCTTGATTTGATTCAGGATCTTGTTTAACTTTGGGAGTCAATGATGTTTTATAGGTGACTCTGTGTATTCCTTATCAGATCTCTATCAAATCACATGAATCATAAAATTTGTCCTACTTTTAATAAGTTGTTAAACAGATAGCATCATCATAAATTTCTCCATCGACGTTTTGTGTAATGGTTTTAGCATTCATTTGTACTTTTTCCCTATATCCTTTGTTTTCATTATTTTATTAGGTACTGCCAAATGGCATATTTCTATTTTGATTATCCCTTCTCCATTTATTAGCTAGACTACTTATGTTAAAAATAAAACTTCCTTATCTATTTGACTTTTTTGCAATCAAATTTGATTAGAAAAGTCAAGATAAATTCTTCACTTTTTTCCTATATTTTCAGAGTAATGAGCTCCATCACTATCAAATTCCAATAGGGACTGATAATTTCTTGTAATATCATAATGAGCATAAACTTAAGGCTATATCATGTATATACATACCATCTGTGCTTTTCAAAATTCTCCACTGCACATGTCAGTCTTACTCAGGAACTGGAGGTCTGCCTTGTTAGTCTTCCATTGGGCCTTACTGGGAACTCCACAAAGTGTGTTTTGTTCCTAGCTATATATCTAATAGCATTAGGCTTGCCAGATCATATGGTCCAAGCACCAGAGCTACTCAGTAGCATAGCCTGAACTGGCTGTTATGTCCTTTTCTATCTTTCTGCACAGTCGATACTGACAGCCATTGATGTCACCTGGTATATGCATCAGAGCAGTATTCATAAGTGTGAAATATCCTGTCTGAAGAATCTTATTAGATGTTGTGTTTTCCATTTATGGTTGGAGGTACAAGATTAAATAATTTCTTCATTACAATGGAGAGAATATCCGAGTGTGAGTCAGGTGATTGGACACCTTAATACTTATTGAATACTTATAGGTTCCTGTATGTTTTGGGGGTTTATTTCCCACACTCTGGAGTGCGTATGTACTACCAATGCCTCCAATGTATCTTCCACTTCTTGCCCAAGCAGTCCTTTGCATACGTATTTATTGATAGAGTGCAGTACAGTTATATTCTGCAGGATGTCCAGACCTCTGAGGACTATATTATGACAGGGGGTGGAAAAGTTAACATGTCTCTGGTGAAGGACTCTAATGTATACTCTTGTCTGTTTCAAGTGAAGACCAGCTCATTTTGATCCCAATTCATTTGGAAGATCAGTAACTGCATATCATCTACTCAAGACTTTTAATTTGGTCTGAATGTGTGTATTCCCCCCAAATTCATATGTTGAAATCCTAACCCCAAAGGTGATGGCATTAGTAAGGTGGGCCTTTGGGAGGTGATTAGGTCATGAGGTTGTGGAGCCTTCATGAATGGGACTAGTGCCCTTATAAAAGTGATTCCACAGAGCTCCTCACACCATCTACTGTGTGGAATACATGTGAGGATACAATGAGACATCTGTAACTTGGAAGAGGACCCTCACCTAACCATGCTTGCACCCTGGTCTCAGCCTCTCAGCCTCCAAAACTGTGAGAAATATAGCAATTTTTTGTACCTAATGAAAAAAGGCCCTCTCCTACCTCTCCCCAACCCTGTCTTATTTTAGGATCCTGTCATATTTATTGGTATCAAAGAGTCCAGTTCTGTAATTGCCTTGTATCAGTCCTTAACCTATAGAAGAGGAGTGTTGCTGAAATTCTCCATCATGCTGGTGCCCTTCTCATCTGTGTATTCATTATTAATTTTAAAAAGAGTGTATACCAGGGGTTACCTATGAAACAAATTCATCCATTGTGTTTTCTGGATTTACATAACATATCCACAGTACCATGACCATTTCCCTCAGCCTTTCGATCTCTCCTTCTACTCTTTGCCACAACATTTCGGACATTTCTAAGTTCACATGGAATGTGCTCTAGCTTTCTTTATTTTTCTAAGAACTGTCCTAGAAGAATGTTGGCTGTGTCTCCCAACATCTTTGTCAGGTTGTTAATTGATATAACCTGGGCAATTTCTCCCATGTCAATAAATGTTTCCTCCTCTAGCTTTATATTTGGTTTCCCTTGATTCAGGACTCCTAGAATCTAGCTCCATATTTAATTTCCCATCTTCTGCTGGTCCCACTATGACTAGTTTCTATAGCTTCTTCAATGAATAGTGTCTTTATTTCCTTAAAAAACTCAGAATTTCTCTGGCCAGGTTACATTTTGACTTTGTTTTAGTTATTGGAATCATGACCATGGAGGAAGGTGGGGTAGATCCTGGGAGGGTGGGCATGCATTGTCTTGTAGGTGAGAAGTAATGAGCACTATTCTTTAAGAGGGTGTAGTGGACCACTTCTGTAGGCTCAGAGAATTCAGATTTGAATTATTCAAGATTTCTGAGTGAATCAAGCCTTTATACTTGGGTCTTCAGCCCACATCTTAGGGTTCCATTCTTTCCCTTTCAGGGTCCTGACTTGGCAGAACTGATCTGCCTAACTTGAGAATTTATCCTCTGTAGCATATATACTTTTAAGAGTAAGTCTTGGCCTTTGTTTCCAGCTTTTTTCTGTCATGTAAAGGAGATAAGGGTCTTTTTTATATGGTGTGGAGCTAAAAAACCCTACAATAGTTGGATGCCCTTCCTATTGAAGGTGGGGACTATGTCCCTCTCTTTGAATCTGGGTGGGCTTGTGATTACTTTATCCAACAGAATCAGAAGAATTGATGCTGTGTGACTTCTGTCTTATCTTCTGGAATACTCATTTTGGAACACTGGGTCATCATTTAAGAAGTCTGCCTTCTCTGAGTCCACCATGCTGTCAGAAGGCCAGGCCACATGGAGTGGCTATATGTAAGAACTCCCGTTTTCAGTCCCACCTGAGACAAATTTTCAAGTCATCCCTACATAGGAACTAGACATGAACATGAAGATGCCTCCAGATGATTATAGTGTCTAGCCCTTGAGTCACTCATCCAAATCTTCAGACAACTATAGCATCAACAAGATGTCCCTTCTCTATCTGAGACAATTCCTGGCCAACAGAATCTATGAGCCAGTGTATTAAATAGTGGTTTTGGGACTTCCCTGGTGGTCCAGTGGTTAAGACTCCATGCTTCCAATGCAGGGGGCACAGGTTTGATCCCTGGTCGGGGAACTAAGATCCCACATGCTGCTCAGCATGGCCTAAATAAGTAAGTAGGTAAATAAATAAATAGATTTTTAAAAATAGTGGTTTATGCAACTAAGTTTTGGTATAATTATTCAGGAAGAGTTACTGAATAGAATTTGGTACCTAAAATATATGGCATTATTTTGGGGACTAAATAAGCACGGGAGATGGACACATCAAGAGGTGATCGAGAGTTAAAGCCTGGAAGAAAGTGTTAATAAGGGCTTAAAATGAAGAAAATGCTATTAAAAGCTGGAGGAAAGGAGGCTTCTGTTACGTCATGGCAGAAAGTTTAGCGAAATTCTTGCCTGCATTCATGTGGAAAATAGAAAATGTAGTAATAAACACATGAATTTGGTTAAGGAGATTTCCAGACAAAATGTTGACAGTGCTAATGGATTCCTTTAGTTTCAAATGATAAGATGCAGGTAGAATAACATAAGCTTAAAAAGAACTATTCAGTTTTTAAACAACATTAAGAAGGAATATAAATTCCCAGCCCCTCCAGTCAGCAAAGGAATGTCAAATTAAGAAATGGATTTGAGTAAAATATAAAATATACGATGAAACTGTAAGAGCCACAGAAAAATCTAAGTATCTCAAACTTTATGCTAGTTAGAAAAAAGGACTGCAAACAATATAAATGGCATGCCTATTTAGCACCCATTGAAAAAAAAGAGCTCCTGAGAATATTAAGAACGTTGCCACTCAGCATCTTTAGTGAGTCCAAAATAGACAAGAGCTCATCTTAAAGAAATTAGTTCATGTGGCTTCTGTCTAATAGAATGGATTATAAATTATTAGAAACCCAGAAAGATTTTAAAGGAACTCTACCTGTTTGGGCTAAAAGGGATAGAGACCATACAAAATTAATATAGGCCTTTAAATCCCCAAATTCCATGGAACTATAGGCAACTATATAGAAATGGAAAGATGACTAAAATGGGATAACCAAGAGGTGGAAGAGCCGAACAAAGAGCCCTGAGGAATCAGTCCTAGAGAACAGGAATGATCCCTAACTAAGGAACTGACCACAAGTGCCCTGTCTAATTTCAAAATTCCTATGGAGTAGTGACTGCTGTGTGCTTCCCTTCCTTCCCCCATTTGAATAGGTTACTCACCTGCAGTCATCCTTTTCCTGTCCTGCCATAGTATACTGGGGTGTAGGGGACAGACAACTTGTCTCTTCTGTGCATAAATTTTTAAATAAAGATTTGCACCCTAAACTGCACTGTATGAGCCTCATCTGCACATAGACCTGATGAACTGACAATATTCAGGACCTTCAGCCTGAGCCTGAAGCCATAATAAGATGAAAATTTGGGGGAATTTTAAAAAAGGGTGAGTGAATTTTACGTTTGGAAGGAATCAAAATACAGTTGACCCTTGAACAACACAGGTTTTTGAACTGCACAGGTTCACTTAAATATGGATTTTTTTTCAACTGTAAATACTACAGTACCACACAATGCAAGGAGGGTTGAATCTGCAGATCTGGAACTAGATACCGAGGACCTGTGGGTACCGAAGCACCACATATAAATGATATGTGTATCTTTGACTGCATGGAGAGTTAGTACTCCTAACCCCCCATTGTTCAAGGGTCAAGTGTAATTTGTTGCAAGGGGGTTGATTGTGGAAGTTTATAAAAGTGACTAAAAATTCTTTGACAGTCCTCCACTAAGAGGTGAGATCTACTTTACATTCCCTTGAGTCTGACAGGGCTTGTGTCTGCTTTGGCCAAAATAGTGCAACAGAAGTGACTCTCACTTCTGAGTCTAGGCTATACAATGAATTGCAGCTTCTGCCTCATACTGGGATGCTAACTTTTGGCACTCTAAGCCACACTTTAAGAAGTATCAATAACCTAAGGCCAACGTGCTGTGAGGAAACCCAGTCCACAGGGATAGGCCATGTCCACATGGATAGTCAATTTCTAAGCTGAGCCAAACTTTTATGTCAACCCAGCTCAGGTGCTAGACATATTAGTAAAGATACCTGCAGATAATTCCAGAACTCAGTCATTGCATTACTTCCAGCTGTTCCATCTTTCCAAATATTGTGGAGGAGAAAAAAAAGTCATCTTTGATATGCCCTTTCTGAATTTCAGACCACAGAATCTGTGAGCATAATAAAATGGTTGATCCAGACTATTAAGGTTTTGGGAGATCTGTTCTGCTACAACAGTAACTAGAACATATGTTTCCAAGGAGGCCCTCTGGCTTTCACACTTAGCATTTAATTGATGATTAATGGTCCTGTGGAGTTTTTCATTATCTTTCTCCAGTGCAGGGTTCAGCAAACTAAGGCCCCAGCAACAAATCTGGCTTGGGTTTGTTTTTGTAAGGCCTGAAAGTCAACAATGGTTTTATATTTTTTAAGTAGTACAAAGAAACAAAAACCAACAGGCAAACAAAAAGTAAAATGGAGTGAAAGAAAATTGCTACAGAGACTCTATGTGACCCTCAAAGACTAAAATATTTACTATCTGGCCCTTTACAGAAAATGCAGACTTCTGCTCTACAGCATCATTTACCCAAGCTGTAGTCAGCCAATTCCATTGACAATATAATTGAAATTATTTGTATTTTACTCAATTACTTACATTACACAAGCTTTTGAATTACTTCCTCTAGTTTCACATTGCAGTTCACCACCATTGAACACTTTCAGCAGCCATTCATAATAAAAACTCTCAGCAAACTAGAAATAGGAAACTTTATCAGGCTGAAGATGTTATTTGCAAAAACGAAACAAAACAAAAAAATCCTACCAATAGCCTCATACTTTAATGTGAATGATTGTCAACACAGTATTGATATTCAATCCAATCATTTTAGTTCAATTTTGAGTCCCAGCCAGTGCAATAAGAAAATTATTTAAAGGCATATAGATTGAAAAGTAGAACTTTCAATATCTGCAGATTGTATTCATAGAAAATCCTAAAAATTTATTTTAAATTCTACTAAAATTAAGTGAATTTCACATGATTACCAAATATACAAGGTCAGTTCCTCAATTACATTTCTACATACACGCAACAACAACAGAATTATAC
The DNA here is from genome assembly GCF_028564815.1 of Eubalaena glacialis. NCBI lineage: Eukaryota > Metazoa > Chordata > Mammalia > Artiodactyla > Balaenidae > Eubalaena > Eubalaena glacialis. The sequence goes on from NC_083727.1 coordinate 23,650,599, forward strand.
TAGTATCAGCAAACATGACATAGAGATATAATAAAGTTTGTGTAAGACTTGTACACTGAACTGTAAAATACTGTATAAATTTTTAAAATCTGAAGTAGAGAAAGTGTTCATGGATTGGAAAATTCAATGATTTACAGTCTATGGATTCAACAATAAATCCCATTCAAAATTTTGTCAGGCTTTTTATAAAAACTGGCAAGCTGATTCTAAAATTATTTGCAAAAAGAAATGATCTACAATTGACAATACAGTTTTGATAAGGAAGAAAGTTAAGTACTTTAACATAATTAAATCCTTAATTTCCTAGCTGACTCTTAAAGTGTAATATTAACAGTGATATTTCAATAAGAACAAACAGAATAAAGGAAAACAATAGAGTTTACAAATAGATCTACACATATATAGTCCATTGTTTTGAAAATTGGTGCCCAGATAATTCATGGATGAAAGAATAAGTTTTTCAATATGTTTCTGCAAAAAATGTGTTATGTATATAAAACACAGAAAATATGAATTTTTACCCTTATATCACACCATACCAAAAATGAATTTGAGTTTTAAAAATATATTAATATTTATAAAGATTCTAGAAGAAAATATAGAAGATGATGTCCATGATTTTGAGGCAGGCAAACAATTCTTAACACAAAAATATTAACTACAAAAGAAAAATAGTGATAAGTTGAATTTCATTGTTAAAAACAAAACAAGCAAACAACTTTTGTTTTTTAGAAAGAAATCATAAAAAAAACGAAAAGCTGCATGTACTAAGAGTATTTTAAATAAATCTCACAAGACTTGTGTCCAGATAATGTAACTATTACAACAATAACAAAAAGACAAATCTCAAAAATATACAAGTGGTCAGAGCAGTTACTTTGTAAGAGTGCATATGCAAATGGAAGATAAATGATTATTGACAACTGTATTCATCAGGAAAATGGAAATGACTACCAAAATTAGACATTACTACCCCACCCCTGTGATGGTCAAAATTAAAGAGATCTACATTACCAAATGCTGACAAGTGTATGGAGCAACTGGGACTTTCATACTTTGGGGCTGCAATATAATGTGGTACCTATACCAGTGCCTGCTTCCTGGGCATGCGATCTACGCAGTTGCATAAGACAGAGCTCTATCTCAGAAGGGTCTTGTGCTTGACTCAGAACTCTGTGTCATCATCTTGAGATTCTTAATTTTTGAACAGGAGGTTCCCAAATCCATTTTGTACTGGTCTCCATGAATTACATAGTTGGTCCTGAAAATCATTTCGGTACACAGATTGGGAGTTTCTTATAAAGTTAAACATAGACTTACCATATGATGCAGCTTTTCTACTCCTAGTTACTTACCAAAGAGAAATGGAAAATGATGTTCATAAAGTAAATGGTTTATAAATGTTTATAGTAGCTTTATTCATAATAGCCCCAGACTCAAACAAGAAAATTATGGTATACCTCTGTAATGGAATACTAAGTAGCAATAAAAACGAGCTATTGATCCGTTCAACGCGAATAAACCTGAAAAACGTGAGAAAACAGCCAGTTTCAGAGTGTACGTACTGAATGAATTTATGTAAAATTTTAGAACAAGGAAAACTCATCTATAAAGACAGAAAGCAAATCAGATAAAACCTGGTGCCAGTTATTAACAGGTACACAGACTAACAAGGGAAGAGGAGAGAACTTTTGGTTGTACATAAATATTATATTCCTGATTATATTGATGATTACATAAGAGTATGCATTTGTCAAAACTCATCAAACTGTATCCTTAAAATGTTTCATTTTGTTGGTAGTAAAATGTATACCATGACACATTTGATTTTTAAAACTAACTTTAAAAATAGGAAGAAAAATTATTAAAGCAAAATGAAATGTACAACATGATAACTATAGTTAATGCTGCTGTATGACATATAGGAAAGTTGTTAAAAGAGTAGAGCCTAAGAGTTCTCATCACAGGAGAAAATTCTTTGTCTTTTTATTGTATCTATATGACATGATGGTAAATAAACCTATTGCGGTAATCATTTCACAATATATGTAAATTAAACCAGTATATGTACATCAAATTTATACAGTGATGTACGTCAGTTATTTCTCAATGAAACTGAAAGATATATCAAGTTGATTGTATAATATCTAAGAAGGAAAAAAGCGCAAGAAAGTTTGGAACAATTTGATTAAACATAAAGAGAACAAAAAAAATACACAAAGTGATCTTTAACTTTACCTACTAAATTTATTTTTTGGCAGAGGCTTTGATGCTGTAATTGTAAATCTATTTTCTGCATCCTGTAAGTTTAAATGACTAAGTATATTGAGATTTTTGGAAACCACAAATTTCACTCTGGTAGTAGGAAGATAAAAATATGGAACTGTGGAAAGAGAGAAACCAACTTATTGGATTGAAATTTGAGGTATCAAAATGAAATCATTAAAAAAAGTCAGTAACTGTGCCCTAAGAATGGGACTGAAGAGTACAAGTGCCCATTAATGACTCAAAGGAATGTGGGCTCCTTGGAGAAATAGCTGAATCCATGACTAGGACAGAAAAGTCCAGAATATTTTTATTCCAGGAAGAAAAGAATTGCTTACACACTTAATGTGAATTTGTTAAAACATCATAGGATCTTGTTGAAAGATCTTTCACAGGGGTACTTTGAGCAACACAATGAATACATTACAACAATATAAAAATGTCAATCCAAACTGACAATAAAAAGCATAAAAATAAAACGTGTAAGTAGAGTGGTAGTGAAAACTCTTATTTACAGGCAAATGCCAGTAGTAAATGTATAATAAATAAGATAATTATAAAGTCCCATTTGCTGCCACTCTAATTATAACTCATTAAGGCAAGAATCATCAATAGATGCTAAAATAGTCAATGAAAATTTATTTAGGAATGGATATTCACAGAGCTTCACGTTATCAAACTACAAACCAGTTATTAATACTCTGGAGGACAGGTCCTTTATAATGGATAAATCTGGTGACACTACCTTAACCAAATGGTCAAACAATTATTACCATAATTGACATCAGTGCAACCCATGAAAAGATGTAATAAACATGTAGATTAACAATTGTATGAGTCGCTCCAAAACTTTAATCTGAATCCAATCATGAGAATACAGCACACTGTCCTAGAAAACCTGTCTGGACCTTCCCTGGCTGCTGCTTATTCTGCAACTACATTTGGAAGTCGATACTCCAAGTTTTTCCCCTTTGTTCTGAATGGAGTGAGACAGTGAGATGTTACCATGGCAAAAGGAAAATAAAAGTCAGTGCCTTGGCAATGGATCTTTGCCAGAAGCATTATATAGTGTGGTAAATCATTGTGTTGTTTCAAGATATTAGTGTATTAACCCAGGGAGTTTAGAAAATCTGAAAATAGAACCATACAATGTGATATTCAATGTGCTAAGTGTGGGATTTAACTATTGCAATGGCAGGGTTTTCTCTCTCAGTCTCTCCCTCTTTTTTTTTTGGCAGTACTATTCTTTCTTTTTAACTGAACTTTGATTGTTTTCAGAATGGTCATTATTGTATATTCATGTAGAAATAAAATATGTTTTTCTTCCAAGAACAATGTTCTGACCTCCCAAGAAGAAAAACAGAGTATCCTCTAAATGCTGTGATGACTTTGTTTTGCTTTTGTTTTGATCTCTGGTATCTCTGTTAATATCTGTGACCTTGTACACTACTTTGTTTTGTTTACTTCTTTTCTCTTTTATCATTGTTCTAACAGCAATTGTAGACATCACTGATTGTGAAATGTAATGTCCTGATATTTATCAAATGGTTTTATAACTGATTCCTGTAGTAGAGAATTCAGGAAAAAAAAAAAAACGAAACTGAGAAATAATTCAAGATTTTTTAATCTCATACTGATGTAAGTAAGGCTGAAATAGCTTACCCTTGTTGCTTCCATGTACCCATTTGAAGCATACATTAGTCTGTGGTTGACTGACTGACAATATGACTGCTTATAGCATTCCTTTAACTGATAGTGCTTTGCTTTTTGGATCTGCTTTTTGACATACCTTATATTTCTCCTTTATCATTATGGCAATGTATTGAAATTTATTCCATTTGGGTATGAATGGCTCATACTTCATCATGAGAGACATGAAAGTTTCCACCATTAAAGAAGGGACAAGATGAAAGAAAGAATGCCCTAAAAGAAAATTATGCATAGCTCTGAGAAATTCATCTTTTAGAAAAAAATACATTTGTTTTCAATTAAACTCATCTACAAGTAACACAGTTAGATAGAACTTAAATTGTGTTCTTAATATATTAAAATTTAAGATGTATATAATTTCATGACAAAGACATATTTAATGAGAACTATAAGGTTAATTGAACATTTTTTCTAATTATTAAATTGAGTTAGGTGAGTGCCTGGCCACATGTATGATTAATTTTTTTTTTAACATCTTTATTGGAGTATAAATGCTTTACATTGTTGTGTTAGTTTCTGCTGTAAAACAAAGTGAATCAGCTATACATATACATATATCCCCATAACCCCTCCCTCTTGCATCACCCACCCACCCTTCCTATCCCGCCCCTCTAGGTGGTCACAAAGCACCGAGCTGATCTCCCTGTGCTATGCGGCTGCTTCTCACTAGCTATCTACTCTACATTTGGTAGTGTGTATATGTCCATGCCACTCTCTCACTTCTTCCCAGTTTACTCTTTGCCCTCCCTATGTCCTCAAGTCCTATCTCTACGTCTGCATCTTTATTCCTGTCCTGCCCCTAGGTTCCTCAGAGCCTTTTTTTTTTTTTTTTTTTAGATTCCATATATATGCCTTAGCATATGGTATTGGCTTTTCTCTTTCTGATTTACTTCACTCTGTATGACACACTCTAGGTCCATGCACCTCACTGCAAATAATTCAATTTTGTTTCTTTTTATGGCTGAGTAATATTCCATTGTATATATGTGCCATGTCTTCTTTATCCATTCATCTGTCGATGGACACTTAGGTTGCTTCCATGTCCTGGCTATTGTAAAAAGAGCTGCAGTGAACATTGTGGTACATGACGCTTTTTGAATTATTGTTTTCTCAGAGTATATGCCCAGTAGTGGGATTGCTGGGTCATATGGTAGTTCTGTTTTTAGTTTTCTGTGGAACCTCCATACTCTTCTACATAGTGGCTATGTCAATTTACATTCCCACCAACAGTGCAAGAGGGTTCCCTTTTCTCCACACCCTCTCCAGCATTTATTGTTTGTAGATTTTTTGATGATGGCCATTCTGACCGGTGTGAGATGATATCTCATTGTAGTTTTGATTTGCATTTCTCTAATGGTTAGTGATGTTGAGCATCCTTTCATGTCTTCGTTGGCAATCTGGAGAAATGTCTGTTTAGGTCTTCTGCCCATTTTTGGATTGGGCTGTTTGTTTTTTTGATATTGAGCTGCATGAGCTGCTTGTAAATTTTGGAGATTAATCCTTTGTCAGTTGCTTCATTTGCAAATATTTTCTCCCATTCTGAGGGTTGTCTTTTCATCTTGTTTATCGTTTCCTTTGCTGTGCAAAAGCTTTTAAGTTTCATTAGGTCCCATGTGTTTATTTTCATTTTTATTTCCATTTCTCTAAGAGGTGGGTCAAAAAGGATCTTGCTGTGATTTATGTCATAGAGTGTTCTGTCTATGTTTTACTCTATGAGTTTTATAGTGCCTGGCCTTACATTTAGGCCTTTAATCCATTTTGAGTTTATTTTTGTGTATGGTGTTAGGGAGTATTCTAATTTCATTCTTTTACATGTAGCTGTCCAGTTTTCCCAGCACCACTTAGTGAAGAGGCTGTCTTTTCTCCATTTTATATTCTTGCCTCTTTTATCAAAGATAAGGTGACCATATGTGTGTGGGTTTATCTCTGGGCTTTCTATCCTGTTCCATTGATCTCTATTTATGTTTTTGTGCCAGTACCATATCATCTTAATTACTGTAACTTTGTAGTATAATCTGAAGTCAGGGAGCATGATTCCTCCAGCTCTGTTTTTCTTTCTCAAGATTGCTTTGGCTATTCAGGGTCTTTTGTGTTTCCATACAAATTGTGAAATTTTTAGTTCTGTTTCTCTGGAAAATGCCATTGGTAGTTTAATAGGGATTGCATTGAATCTCTGGATTGCTTTGGGTAGTATAGTCATTTTCACAATGTTGATTCTTCCAATCCAAGAACATGGTATACCTCTCAATCTGTTTGTATCGTCTTTAATTTCTTTCATCAGTGTCTTATACTTTTCTGCATACAGGTCTTTTACCTCCTTAGGTAGGTTTATTCCCAGGTATTTTATTCTTTTTGTTGCAGTCATAAGTGGGAGTGTTTCCTTAATTTCTCTTTCAGATTTTTCATCATTAGTGTATAGGAATGCAAGAGATTTCTGTGCATTAATTTTGTATCGTGCTATTTTACCAAATTGATTGATTAGCTCTAGTAGTTTTCTGGTAGCAACTTTAGGATTCTCTATGTATAGTATCTTGTCATCAGCAAACACTGAGAGTTTTACTTCTTCTTTTCCATTTTGGATTCTTTTATTTCTTTTTCTTCTCTGACTGCTGTGGCTAAAACTTCCAAAATGATGTTGAATCATAGAGGTGAGAGTGGGCAACCTTATCTCATTCCTGATCTTAGTGAAAATGATGTCAGTTTTTCACCATTGAGGATGCTGTTGGTTGTGGGTTTTGTCATATATGGCCTTTATCATGTTGAGGTAAGTTCCCTCTATGCCTACTTTCTGGAGAGTTTTTATCATAAATGGGTGTTGAATATTGTCGAAAGCTTTTTCTGCATCTATTGAGATTATCATATGGTTTTTATCCTTCCATTTGTTACCGTGGTATATCACATTGATTGATTTGCATATACTGAAGAATCCTTGCAGTCCTGGGATAAACCCCACTTGATCATGGTGTATGATCCTTTTAATGTGTTGTTGGATTCGGTTTGCTCGTATTTTGTTGAGGATTTTTGCATCTGTGTTCATCAGTGACACTGGCCTGTCATTTTCTTTTTATGTGATATCTTTGTCTGGTTTTGGTATCAGGATAATGGTGGCCTTGTAGAATGAGTTTAGGAGTGTTCCTCCCTCTGCAGTTTTTTGGAAGAGTTTGAGAAGGATAGATGTTAGCTCTTCTCTAAATGTTTGATAGAATTCGGCTGTGAAGCCATCTGGTCCTGGGCTTTTGTTTGTTGGAAGATTTTTAATCACAGTCTCAATTCAGTGCTTGTGATATTTCTGTTTATATTTTCTATTTCTTCCTGGTTCAGTCTCGGAAGGTTGTGCTTTTCTAAGAATTTGTCCATTTCTTCCAGGTTGTCCATTTTATTGGCATATACTTGCTTGTAGTAATCTCTCATGATCCTTTGTATTTCTGCAGTGTCAGTTGTTACTTCTCCTTTTTTATTTCTAATTCTATTGATTTGAGTCTTCTCCCTCGTTTTCTTGATGAGTCTGGCTAATGGTTTATCAATTTTGTTTATCTTCTCAAAGAACCAGCTTTTAGTTTTATTGATCTTTTCTGTCGTTGCTTTCATTTCTTTTTCATTTATTTCTGATCTGATCTTTATGATTTCTATCCTTCTGCTAACTTTGCGGTTTTTCTCGTATTCTTTCTCTAATTGCTTTAGGTGTAAAGTTAGGTTGTTTATTTGAGATTTTTCTTGTTTCTTGAGGTAGGATTGTATTGCAGTAAACTTCCCTCTTAGAACTGCTTTTGCTGCATCCCATAGGTTTTGGGTCGTTGTGTTTTCATTGTCCTTTTTGTCTAGGTATTTTTTGATTTCCTCTTTGATTTTTTCAGTGATCTCTTGGTTATTCAGTAGTGTATTGTTTAGCCTCCATGTGTTTGTATTTTTTACAGATTTTTTCCTGTAATTGATATCTAGTCTCATAGCATTCTGGTCAGAAAAGATACTTGATAAGATTTCAATTTTCTTAAATTTACCAAGGCTTGATTTGTGACCCAAAATATGATCTATCCTGGAGAATGTTCCATGAGCACTTGAGAAGAAAGTGTATTCTGTTGTTTTTGGATGAAATGTCCTAAAAATATCAGTTAAGTCCATCTTGTTTTAAAGCTTGTGTTTCCTTATTTATTTTCATTTTGGATGATCGGTCCATTGGTGAAAGTGGGTTGTTAAAGTCCCCTATACTATTATTGTGTTTCTGTCAATTTCCCCTTTTATGGCTGTTAGCATTTGCCTTATGTGTTGAGGTATTCCTATATTGGGTGCATAAATATTTACAACTGTTATATCGTCCTCTTGGATTGATCCCTTGATCATTATGTAGTGTCCTTCTTTGTCTCTTGTAATAGTCTTTATTTTAAAGTCTATTTTGTGTGATATAAGAATTGCTACTACAGCTTTCTTTTGATTTCCATTTGCATGGGATATATTTTTCCATCCCCCACCTTCCATATGTATGTGTCCCTAGGTCTGAAGTGGGTCTCTTGTAGACAGCATATATACAGGTCTTGTTTTTGTGTCCATTCAGCCAGCCCATGTCTTTTGGTGGGAACATTTAATCCATTTACATTTAACGTAACTATTGATATGTATGTTCCTGTTACCATTTTCTTAATTGTTTTGGGTTTGTTATTGTAGGTCTTTTCCTTCTCTTGTGTTTCCTGGCTAGAGAAGTTCCTTTAGCATATTGTAAAGCTGGTTTGGTGGTGCTGAATTCTCTTACCTTTTGTTTGTCTGTAAAAGTTTTAATTTCTCCATCGAATCTGAATGAGATCCTTGCTGGGTAGCGTAATCTTAATTGTAGGTTTTTCCCTTTCATCACTTTAAATGTGTCCTTCCACTCCTTTCTGGCTTGCAGAGTTTCTGCTGAAAGATCAGCTGTTAACCTTATGGGGATTCCCTTGTGTGTTATTTGTTGCTTTTCCCTTGCTGCTGTTAATATTTTTCTTTGTATTTAATTTTTGATAGTTTGATTAATATGTGTCTTGGCGTGTTTCTCCTTGGATTTATCCTGTATGGGACTCTCTGTTCTTCCTGGATTTGATTGACTATGTCCTTTCCCATGGTAGGGAATTTTTCAACTGTAATCTCTTCCAATATTTTCTCAGTCCCTTTCTCTTTTCTTCTTCTTCTGGGACCTTATAATTCAAATGTTAGTGCATTTAATGTTGTCCCAGAGGTCTCTGAGACTTTCCGCAATTCTTTTCATCTTTTTTTCTTTATTCAGCTCTGCGGTAGTTATTTCCACTGTTTTATCTTCCAGGTCACTTATCTGTTATTCTGCCTCAGTTGTTTTGCTACTGAATCCTGCTAGAGAATTTTTAATTTCATTTATTGGGTTGTTCATCATTGTTTGTTTGCTCTTTAGTCCTTCTAAGTTCGTGTTAAAAGTTTCTTGTGTTTTCTCCATTCTATTCCCAGGATTTGGGTCATCTTACTATCATTACTCTGAATTATTTTTCAGGTAAACTGCCTATTTCCTCTTCAAATTTTTGGTCTGGGGGGTTTTTGCCTTGCTGCTTCAACTGCTGCGTATTTCTCTGTCTTCTCATTTTGCTTAACTTACTGTGTTTGGGGTGTCCTTTTCACAGGCTGCAGGTTCGTAGTTCCCATTGTTTTTGGTGTCTGCCCTCAGTGACTAACGTTGGTTCAGTGAGTTGTGTAAGCTTCCTGGTGGAGGGAACTGGTGCCTGTGTTCTGGTGGATGAGGCTGGATCTTGTCTTTCTGGGGGCAGGACAGAGTCTGATGGTGTGTTTTGGGGTGTCTGTGAACTTATTATGATTTTAAGCAGCCTCTCTGCTAATGTGTGGGGCTGTGTTCCCATCTTGCTAGTTGTTTGACGTGGTGTGCCCAGCACTGGAGCTTGCTGGTTGTTGAGTGCAGCTGGGTCTTAGCATTGAGACAGAGATCTCTGGGAGAGCTTTCGCCGATTGATATTGCATGGGGCTGGGAGCTCTCTGGTGGTCCAATATCCTGAACTTGGCTCTCCCACCTCCGATGCTCAGGCTTGAAACCCAGCTGGAGGACCAAGACCCTGTCAGTCGCACGGCTCAGAAGAAAAGCGAGAAAAAAAAAAAGAAAAGAAGAGTAAATAAATAAAAGAAAATAAAGTTATTAAAATAAAAAGTAAAAAATTATTACTAAGATAAAAATAAAAAAATAAAAAGAAGAGAGCAACCAAACCAATAAACACATCCACCAATGATAACAAGTGCTAACAACTAAGCTAAGATAAACATAAAAATCAGAAACTAATCAGTCACATACAGCAAACCCCAAGTCTACAGTTGCTCCCATGGGCACTGCCTCAATTTTGGGATGATTCATTGTCTATTCAGGTATTCCACAGTTGCAGGGTACATCAAGTTGATTGTGGAGATTTAATCCACTGCTCTTGAGGCTGCACAGAAAAATTTTCCTTTCTCTTCTTTGTTTGCACAGCTCCTGGGGTTCAGCTTTGGATTTGGCCCTGCCTCTGCATGTAGGTTGCCCTCTGGCTTCTGTTCTTCCCTCAGACATGAGAGAGTTAAAGGAGCGGCTGATTAGGGGGCTCTGGCTCTCTCAGGTCAGGGTGAGGGAGGGGTACGGTAGTTATAATTGAAATGCGGGGCAAGCATGAGGCAGCCAAGGCCAGCGTGACGTCAGAACAGCCTGAGGTGCGCTGTGTGTTCTCCTGGGTAACTTGTCCCTGGATCATGGGACCCTGGCAGTGGTGGGCTACACAGGCTCCCAGAAGGGGAGGTGTGGATAGTGACCTGTGCTTACACACAGGATTCTTGGTGGCTGAAGCAGCAGCATTAGCATTTCATGCCTGTCTCTGGTGTCTGCACTGATAACCCCAGCTCATGCCCGTTTCTGAAGTTCGTTTAGGTGGTGATCTGAATCTCCTCTCCTCATGCACCTCAAAACAATGGTCTCTTGCCTCTTTGGCAGGTCAAGAGTTTTTCCTGGACTCCCTCTCGGTTAGCTGTGGTGCACTAGCCCCCTTCAGGCTGTGTTCACACAGCCAACCCCAGTCCTCTCCCTGGGGTCTGACCTCCAAAGCCCGAGCCTCAGCTCCCAGCCACAACCGACCCCGGCAGTTGAGCTGACAAGCCTCTCAGGCTGGTGAGTGCTGATCGGCACCGATCCTCTGTGTGGTAATCTCTCTGCTTTGCCCTCTGCACCCCTGTTGCTGTGCTCTCCTCCGTGGCTCTGAAGCCTTCCCCCACCACTCCTGTCTTGCCAGTGAAGGGGCTTCCTAGTGTGTGGAAACTTTTCCTCCTTCACAGCTCCCTCCCAGAGGTGCAGGTCCTGTCCCTTTCTTTTGTCTCTATTTTTTCTTTTTTCTTTTGCCCTACCCAGGTACGTGGGGAGTTTCTTGCCTTTTGGGAAGTCTGAGGTCTTCTGCCAGCGTTCAGTAGGTGTTCTGTGGGAGTTGTTCCACATGTAGATGTGTTTTTGATGTATTTGTGGGGAGGAAGGTGATCTCCATGTCTTACTCCTCCACCATCTTGAAGGTCCTCCCCCCTAAATTTTTGAAATAACAAGAAAATGTTTAAAGAAATACACTGTCATCTTGTATTTTAAGCTACTGACCCATTATATCAAGCCCTTTCAAAACTTAAAATCAGGGTATATACTACTCCATATTTCTAAATCACACTTTAAAATAAAAAGTATAAGATAATTAGGTCTTCTATAAAAATAGTTTTATTAATACTGGTATTAAAGTGTAGGTAAATGTAACACTTAGTCAGGAACCTATCATATTCCTGCTACAGTAGTTTACAACGGAAGTCTTTGCATTTTAATTCATAGACATACCCTAGACTTTTCATACATATTTTGAAAATAAAATTTCAAAACACTAACAGTTAAGTATTTTCCTCTGTTTTATCTGTGTTACGAATTTATTTATTTATTGCAATGACTCTAAGCTATATTTTAATTGCATTTTGTAACATATAAATCTGTGTTAGGCAACATAATGCAATACAAATTAAAATTATTGACTTGAATTTATGTCACTGACTAATTATAGCAATAGAGGAAAAAATTTGTGTAGTTATTATGTTCACGTGAGCACAAAATCAGTCACTTTTTATAGCTTCAAGGTTCAGCCAAAAAGGAATGGATATAAATCATGTAACTTCATTTCTAAAGTCTTAGAATGGTGAAATTTAGTGTATGCATCTACCAGAATTTATTAAAATTGTCACCTAAAATCCTCAGATAAATATTGCTAGAATATTTGTTTGTATAAAAATAAGAAGTATGAGTAAACAGGTTCTTTGTAGAATACTCATCTTTATGATTGTATAAAAGCATCAGTCTTTTATTTCGTATGATGACAGGAGGTGAACAATAATCGTTGTTGTTTCTAGGGACTTTGGAGCACTGGGAATAATTTCATCATCAGTACAATAAGTTTTCTTTTCAATTTATAGGAAAAGCTTTCTTTCGTCTTCTCCCCACTTACTTCTCCTTTTTAGAGTTCCAGAACTTGTTAAAAGAATATCTTTCACAGTTGGAATCTTACTACTATGTGTAATAACTTTAGAACCCCTCAATCATGAAAAATCCACAAATGCTGCAATTGTAGGAATTTAAACATAATAGCCCAAGACAATCAATATATTTTTGCTTTGTTCTACAGGTGAGACTTTTTGTCAGGTTGAAAAATTTTTTACCACGGGTACATTTGTGGTAATAGTTAAGATTCATGGGGATCTTACACAATCTGCTATGAGGCCCCATTTTCCTCATGTCTTTGGTCTACTCATAGGAATTTTTTTTAAATCTTCATATTAATAATGGCACTAATTTAAGCATTCATGAGTTGAGGTTCATAAAATTCAGCGACAGTGTTTTCTGCTCTCCCTGAACATTGGCACAGTATAAATACACTGGCCCATATGTTTCATGTTGCTAATGTTCACTTTCAGAGGAAATGGGGACACTGAGTATCAATACACTGAGTTCTTGGCATTTTCTTGATCTGAAAACTCTTTCAAATATATCATTGGTTCATTACATGAAACCTACTTCTGGTGTGATAAATATGAGCTCATTTAATTGAATTGATTTTTATTTCAAACAGTTTGAAACAGTTGGCAATGGTCTAGTTAGCATGGAATCATGCTAATCTTGACTCTTTGGCAAGACTCTTCATTTATAAAAGAAGCAGTATTAACACTACCTAACTTACAAGAAGGTTAATAAGTGGGTTGATATATTTAATAGCTGTGTAACACTGCCTGGTATGAAGTAAGTACTCAATTAACATTAGCCATTATAATAGATATATAAGGACAGCAGTAAGCAGTAAGCTGAACACAGGTAACCTTGAATGTTTTTGTCTCCATAATCTCCAGCAATTACTTCTTTCTGCCCTCTCCTATCTGTCTGTCTATCTGTCTATCTATCTATCTATCTATCTATTTATAATAACTTTTACTCTGCTGTATACAGAAGAGATCATTCAAAAGCAGTCTTGATTTCAAAGTACCATGCTGTCCATGAAATTCCCCAATACAGAAATGAAGCATGCTAGCGACAAGAAAGATCCAAAGGAAAACCTTAAAGTTTGACACTAGTCATAAAAGAATAACACTTCATAAAGATGTTTTTCTTGCTGACTTCTCTTATTTCTTTGTCGGTTTGTTGTCACCAAAGATCCAGAGTACTTAAGGCAAAAATTAGAGGCTAGTCATTCTGAATCAGATTCACCTTTAATACCCAATGTTATTAGGTTTTCTCTTAATTTTTCTTCTGTTTTGTTTTCTATTCTCCATTCTCCAGTTATTTTTAGGGAATGTTTCCTGATATTAAATCTTTCAACTTATCTTGTCTTTCCTCTGGTTTGAAAACTAAGTAAAATCTAATATTCTCCAGGCCTCCTCTTGTAAACCAAGCAGGGATGATAAATTAGTGAAAGAAATTATATGTATATGATGGATATAGAGATAGTAACTAAGACAAGTATAAAGTAGACAAGATGATCTCTTGCCTCAATTTATCTAGGAATATAAAATATGTTTACATGTATAGTTAAAAAAATCACAGGATAAATGCCAACTGAATGGTACAAAAAATTAGTGTAAGTTGTAGAATTAAGAGGAGTGATGATTTCCAGCTTTGATACAAATATTTGATAGTTGATGTAACTGGTTCATATATATTAATTGCCTTTACTGCCAAATATCAGCTCTGGTAGCCAGCTCTAAAATGCACATGAGATTTTTGCCACCTAATAAAGTCTATTTCTGCTTGTGTAAGCTTTTCAGTTTGATTTTTGTGTGTGTGTTATATGATACATGACACATAGTTCTACTTTGCTATTTTAGGAACCATTTCTCTAGATTTGACAGTATTGTTCTGATTTGAGGGAAGAGAAAAAGAGCAGAGAAGTTTTATCCAATAATAAAAAAGAGCAGAGAGGTTTTATCCAATAATAAAAAAGAGCAGAGAGGTTTTATCCAATAATAAAAAATCATGCTCCTTCCAAAGAAGAATTTTTTCATTAATTTTGATTTAATTTCTACCTGAATTTTATACAATTTTCTGATGTATATTCCTCACATCCACAATGTTACTGATGAGATTGATGTTATTAGAATTTATAACTTCTATAACATAATTTCATGGAATATTGCCCTTAGTGATATATACTTTAATTACCTTTCATTATTACCTATTGTTTGTGCACTTTCCACATATTTTCATTCTGGAAAAAAATGGTCTTGGAAAAGCTTATTTGATTTTATTTTCCAAATGAGATTCCATTACATCAGATTGAACAATTTTCTAATTTAAGAGAATATACATTCTTCTAGGGCTTTCAGAAAAGCAATTAAATATTTATAATTGAACTTCATAAACAGGTGTTACTTTGAATAATAAATTTTTATTATAATTTTCATCTCATAAAAACTATGAGATAACTAAGAGATAATTATATGGTTATTTATATAAATTATTCAGTTCTTTATAAATTCTAAAAAGAAAAAAGCTAATAAGCTCCATTTGTCTAGAATCTGTCCCCTAAATTTCTTGCTATAACTTCTATAGATACTAATATAATAAAAATGTGTATATTTATCATAAAATACATAAGGGAATGGTTTCTGTCCTTTCTCTCAAATAATTTTTGAATAAAAGCCTTTCTTTGCCCTTAACCTCAGAATTTTTTAAAATATTAAACTGATCTTTTAAATATTTTTTAAAATATTAAACTGAAGTTAAAGGGATAACCCAGTTTGAATCCTAGAGCAATTTAGACATAAAAACACAAAAATGAGCAGCAGAAATAGAGTCCTGTTAACATAAAAGCAGGATCCAAAAACCATTGAGTAGATTTCAAGGATGGATGCTGTAAATAAGAACAGCTTGTAGCAGTCATCAAAGAAAGAGAACAGTTTATTACAATTGGGTAGCATTTAAATCAATTACTGGGAAAAAAATAAATAAAACAACTTGGGCTGAACAGAAAGCAAGTAGACTCAGAATTGTCAGTAGGCATTTTATAGGGCTAGTTTTGACAAGAGACTTGGACTAAATCATGCTAGTAAGATAATTACATTGCCAGGGACAATGGAAAAAAAAAAAAGAGTCATTAAATTGTCAAGAGTGCCAATATAAAATTCTAAGCTTTCCCTAGAATACATTGAGCCCTTTTAAATTGTTTTACAGTGGAAACACACATATTTTTTGGCACATTAGAAGTAGTTTTAAATTGTACCCAAATGAAAGTTTGATTTGTTAGAAATGTTGATATTTTATGACTCCAAGTACAAAGGCCTTATTTTGGTATTTTAAACCTTTCCCCAAAGTGAAAATTTTAAAATAAAATAGTCTAGTTTCATTCAATAGAAGAATAGTATAAAATGCTTTTTTTAATATTTAAAATAAAAATATATTTTGCCTTTTGCTACTTATTTTTAAGATTTAACTGCTTTTTTCTTTTCCACAAGGGAAACTCAGTGAGTGGTCATGATAAAATCACACCAAAAATCAATATCCCTTTTTAATTAACCATTAGAAAATTAGTTAACTGAGTTTAGAGAAAACACTGTTGTGGGTTTCCATCTTCTCACTTGCATATCCTTTGTTCATACTTGGCCATATTTTTAATGTCACAGATGAAATTAAGGCTTTTTATATAAATGTTTAATTTTGACAGATTTGCTTTATTTAGAGCATTTTATTCTCTCTGGTAAATTTTCCTTTCACTTTCCTGCTATAGTCCATGCAAAGCTCCACAAATAATGTGGTTGATATTTTCACTGGCATAAAAGGTATTGCCTTGAAGTGGTTAATCAAGGATTCAGCATAAAGCCACACACACAAAAACTTCAGAATGTGCAAAAAAAAAAAAAAAATGCTGTCGGAAGAAGTGAATAAAGAGAGAAGTATTACAAAAGAATGTTGACTTTTATGTGTATAGCATGACAAATCAACACTGCCTTAGTAAAGTTTCAAAAGTAAACTGAATTGGAGTCTTTTAGATTTCTCTTGAGCTAGGCTTTACTTTATGACAGGAACAGATGGAAGACAACTTTTAAAAGATTAGTTTCTCCATTGGTGATATCATATATTTGTTGTTGCTGCTGTTATGGTTGTTGCTATCAGATATTATCAATGTTACATATTTGCTGACTCTTCCCCTGAATTACTTTTTGTCCTTCTCATTATTCTTTTTAATGCTGTTACTCTTTCAAAAATCTAACCTCAACTCATGTTGAACTGATACATATTCTATACTATTCCCTCTTAACCACAGTTATAACTATTTTTGTGATTATTTAAAATTTCTATATCTTCCACTAGATTCTAGGCTTAGTAAGGGCAAAGATCTTCTCTGGCATCTTCACTGCTGTGTCCCTTGTACCAGTTCACAGCACATAGTGGGGATGTAAATTATCTATTCAATGAACAACATTCATATACTCTGGAAGGCTAATTACTTTTAATAATAAATTTTGTGATGTAACAGGAAAATAATTCTTTAAATGATAGTCACAAACTGGGTTCTCCAGGAGGCAAACCCTGAGACGAAGTGCAATGATCAGGATGATTATTAAGGAGTAGCCTTGGCATCAAACTTGTGGAAAGGAAGGGAGGGTGATGTTTAGCCAGAGACATAAAGTTGAGCTGTAGTACAGGCCTGACTGTCTCAGCCAAGCTCATGGGAAACTCTGGAGTTAAAATGGCCCTTCAGACTGGTCCCCCACTGAGCCTAAATAATCAAACCTTTGACTAACCCTTACCTAAACAGGTATTGGATTTGGGCTGACCCTAGAAAGTTGTGACCTTAGGCGAGGCAGATCTCTGCAATTGAAGAAATCCCTGAAGCCCTCAGAGCTGAAAAATGTCTACTGACAGCCCTCCCAAGAAATGGGACCAAAAGTGCTTGCTGAAAGGTTTGGGTGCATTTATATAGTCCATCCTTTGCACCACTCAGATTCAGATCTCCATATATATTTGTTGGACAGTTCCTCTTGCAATTTAAAAGCACCTCTCATTCTGGGGGAAACCTAGAAGAGAAGGGTGAATGGAACAAATTATAACCCTTCCCATTACAACTGATCTTGGTAAAACAACTGACACTTATTTCTCTTCTGTTATGCATTCTAGAGTTTCTATATCCATAGCTAATACTTCTACTGGTCTTAGTGGTTTATGTGGTATTGTGACCCATATCTTTATCCATGGTCAATAAGCCTGGGTCAGTAAAATCTCATCACAATTAAGCAAGGAATTAACAAGAGGCACTCAAGTGGATCACCTACATACCAGACCTATCCCTACTTTCCCCCATTATGTAACAATATATATTCTATATATTCTTATGATCAGAGTCAATTTCCACTGCCAAGAGAGTTACTCCTCAATTTGCATGTTAGTCCCTTAGCATGAGAAATCCAAAGTGCCCAGGTGATAGCCAATGTGTAAAATGTAATGGGACCTTTTTGCATTTCCTGGTGGAAGTATTTCCCCACTGGGGACCAGAAGCTCTAACCATGCCGAACATAGAATTATGGAAGCAGGGAGAAAATATTAAGGTCATTTGAAGTGATGATAATAGGCCACTTTTGCTTCCAATCCTGTCTCAAGACTTATGTATTCTTCTTATGAGGAAAAAAAATGTAAATATCTTTTAGTAAAGGTATGTACTGTGTCTTGGAGGATAGCACCCAATATTGTAAAGTATTTGCTCTAAGCTGACACTTCATCTATGTCCTCATAGATTTCTGAATATTACGGCTTCTGGATATGAAAGTGGGTATGATATTGTTTTTGATTTACTAACTTGGTTATGTGTGTATGTGACAGCAGGTACTTTCAGAGACTTCATATTGTCCTTACTCACTTTAATAGCTTTTACTTCTCAGGTTATAGAGACAATGTGAGAGTCACGCAGACTACCAAGTGTGTCTATCCTGATTATAAACTCTGGGATCAGGGAAATAATTACTGGCTGACAGTGAACCCACTATGATCTGGACCTTAGCCAGGAGTCCATTTATTGCCTGGCCCTAAAATGCCTCTAACCTAACAGAGGGAACATAATGATGCTCCACGTTTCTGAGTATCAATGTCAACTTGGACTCTGTATCCAACCATGCTTGCAATGTTTGGGTATTTCCCCTTTTCCTATGTACAGTTATCTGAGTAAATGGTCATACATGCCTTTGGGGAAAGACTGGACTTATTATTACCATGTACACATGCCAGGATGTTGGAATGTCCTTCCTTCTGGAGACCTGACCTCTCATGAAGTTGATGGGTTCCATGTCCAAGAACTTGCTAAGACCTAGACATAGGGTAAGAGATCCTGGACTTTTTGCTGAGACAACTGCCTTTGACCTCTGGATATCCAACCATGTTTTTTTTCTGCTGGCATATTTTGAGTAGTACACTTATTGCACGCTGACCTAACTTACCCATAGTGATCATGTGTTTTGTCAAGTATCTCCATAAATATCTGTGGGTCAATCCCCTTTGGCAAGCCACTCCAACTTTTCTTCCATCTAGATTCTGACAGTTAAGTGCTATCACCTTGCCCCTCTTGTTTTGTGAATCTGTCATTTCCATTGCAATCACTGAAGTTAGGTCTGTAACAATGTCTCCTACCAACAGCACTGGCCTACAGAAGGGACACACTCCTGACATACTTAGGAATGATGGTGTCTCTCACCAGTGCTATTTATATGATCTCAGTATGTGATGCACTATTAGGCTTTCACATGACATATCTTCTGGGTTTTCTAGCCTTGTATGTATATTCCTCTTCCATAATGACTTATATGATGATTTTAATCCCTTTTCCCACTATTAAACATGGCACTTTCAGAATTATGACCTCGTCGAACATAAGTCATCTTTTTTCATGTTTAGCAGCCATACTAATAACGAGTTTATACCATATCCTGCAATTCTTTCCAGGTGTTGAATCCTAAGTCTCAAGGGAATGAATCTAAATCATTAATTATGCTCTTATCGAAATTTATGTTATGGGGTCCTTTATCAAGACCTTTCAAAAGTTATTCCCATATACTTTCCCTCAACTACCACTGGGACATGCTTTTAGAATAGCAACTCCTTTGAAGTGTATTTTCATTCCTCTCTTCACAGGCCTAGGACATCCCTGGCTGAGTTTTGTTGCCATTCAGCCCTAGTTAAAGCCTAGTGGCTAAGAGACTAAGAGGAGCCAGATCCTGAGATATTCATAATAGGTTTGAGAAGAAACCTCCTACTGTCTTCAAGCAATGGAAATTTATTTCCTTCTATCAACTGCCCATGATTTCTCTCAGCATGTTATCTTTTTCTAGATCTTCACCAGATTTTAGAAAGCCATCCAATTCTTTCTTATTACTTCTGTTTTCTCCATATTTTTCAAATATCTGATTCATCTCATGAACTAGTACATTCTCGTCTACCAATTCATTGTTCCAATTCACTATAAGAACCTTAACAATCGTACCATCACCTATGCCA
Organism: Eubalaena glacialis; assembly: GCF_028564815.1. Lineage (NCBI taxonomy): Eukaryota > Metazoa > Chordata > Mammalia > Artiodactyla > Balaenidae > Eubalaena > Eubalaena glacialis. Next base: position 23,670,577 of record NC_083727.1, read on the forward strand.
AGGATGTGTGTTTTCTCTTTACCACCATGACTGGGTCCTCATTGCTAGACTGTGCCAGGTGACCCAGCTCCAAAATAGCATCTTAACATCTGTTTTCTGGGGTTATTCCAATCAGCAACTTTCACAGCTTGGATTCCACAGGAAGCAGCCTTGAGACAGAGTTTAACATTCAGGATATTTTTGAGGGACAACCTTATGATCAATACCTTTGGAATGGAGGGGGAAGAAGCAGGATTGAGAAGAGAGAGAATCTCTTCTATAATGTGGCTTGACACCCTCTGTCAAATCCAGGGGGAGTAGAGTATTTAAAATGGCCCTCAGAGTTGTCCCATGTTAAACCAAGATGACTGGACCTTCACCTGAATCAGTCATTGGAAGTGAGCTGGCCCCAGATTAACATTGGTGTGGGCTGGGTACCTCTGTGAAGCTGAGACAATACTTCAAGGGGCTAACAGCCAAATGCTGACAGCACTCCCAGCAACTGAGACAAGATGTCTTTGGCGAATATCTGGTTAGCATATCTTCTGTGTCCACCATGATGACTGAAATTTTATCCCCACATCCAGTAGTACAATATCTACTAGATCCTGTTTAACTACAATCTGTTTACTTAAATTTAAAAATACTGTCTCTATTGTATGTCATCTTTGGAGAAATGTCTATTCAAGCCTTTAGCCCATTTAATTTGGTTACTAGTTTTTTGCTATTGAGTTGTAAGAGTTCCTTATATATTTTGGAAATTAACCCCTTATGGTTTGCAAATATTTTCTCCCATTCCATAGGTTGCATTTCGCTCTGTTGATTGTTTCCTTTGCTTTAAAGATGCTTTTTAGTTTAGTATAGTCCTACTTGTCTATTTTTGCTTTTGGTGTCTCAGTGTGCTTTTGCTGTCATATCTATGAAATCATTGCTAAGACCAATGTCATGAAGCCTTTCCCTATGCTTTCTTCTAAGAGTTTTATAGTTTCAGGTCTTATGTTTATGTCTTTAATCCATTTTAAGTTGATGTTTGTTTTCAGTATAAGATGTGGGTCCAATTTCATTCTTTTGCCTGTAGATATCTAGTTTTCCTAGCATCATTTGTTGAAGAGATTATTCTTTTCTATTGTGTACTCTCGGCGCTCTTGAAGATCAGTTGACTGTATATGTATGATGCTCAGCGTCACTAATCATAAAGGAAATCCATCAAAACCAAAATGAGATATCATCTCACACCTGTTAGGATGCCTATTATCAAAGAAGAAAAGGAAAAAAGTTGGCAAAAATGTGGAGCAATTGGAACTCTTGTACACCGTTAGGGGGAATGCAAAATGGTGTAGCCACTATGGAAAACAGTACAGTGTGCCTCAAAAAATTAAAAATAGAGCTATCATATAATCCAGCAATCCCAAAAGAATTGAAATCAGGATCTCAATGAGATATTAGCACTTCTGTGTTCATTGTAGCACTATTTATAATAGCCAAGATGTGGAAATAACCTAAATATCCATCAGTTGATAAATGGATAAAGAAAATGTGATACAGATGCACACATACACATAATGGAATATCATTCAGTCTTAGAAAAGGAAGGAAATTCTGAAATATGAGACAACATTGGAAGGATCTTGAAGACATTATGATAAGCAAAATAAGCCAGTTAGAGAAGGGTAAATGCTGAATGATTCCACTTATGTGTGGTGGTATCTAAAATAGTCAAACTCAAAGAATCAGAGTAGAATGGTGGTTACCAGGGACTGGGTGAGGGTGGGGAAAACGGGGGCTGTTGCCAATCAGTGGGCATAAAGTTTCAATTTTTCAAAATGAATAAGTTTCTAGAGAGCTGGGCCTATAGTTAAAAATATTGTTTTATAAACTTAAAAATATGTTAACAGGAAAGAGCTTATGACAAACATTGCTACCACAATAAAATACCATTTAAAAATACTCTCTTAAGTTTTACTTTTATGTGGCATTTACCAAACTAAACCAAAATGTATAAAGTAAATTAAGCCCTCAAAGACAAAAGAATAGTATCACATTTATTAAAATAAGGCTTTCAGAACAAGTTAATATTCAGAGGAGTTTTGAGTCCTCACATCATCATTTATACAGTTATGTTTTGTCAATTTCATAAATTTGGTGATATTAATTTTATTTAGAAATAAAATTGAGGTAAATTATAGGATTTTTAAACATTATATTTTTCTCCAGCATGAGAAGTGATGCTTTTTTATTTATTTGGGGATAATTGACATATAGCATATTAGTTTCAGGTATCCAAGATAATGATTTGATATTTGTATACATTGTGAAATGATCACCACAGTAAGTTTAGTTAACATCCATCACATACAGTTTTTTTTTCCTGTGATGACAACTTTTAAGATCTACTCTCTTAGCAACTTTCAAGTATGCAATATGATATTAACTATAGTCACCATGCTGTATGTTACATCCCCATAACATTTTATAACTGGAAGTTTGTACCCTTTGGCCCCCCTTCACCTATTTTACCCATTCCCCATCTCCCCTTCTCCCTTCCTGGCAACCACCAATCTGTTCTCTGTATCTATAAGCTTGGTTTTTTTTGTTTTGTTTTAGATTTCACATATAACTGAGATCATGGGGTATTTCTTTCTCTGTCCAACTTATTTTACTTAGCATAATGCCCTCGAGATTCATCCTTATTGTCACAAATGTCAAGATTTTCTTCTTTTTTAAAGCTGAATAGAATCCCATTGTGTGTGTATGTATGTATGACATTTTCTTTATCCATTCATCCATTGGTGGACATTTTGGAAATTTAAACATTATGTAAGAGACTTGATTTCAAACTCCAATCAAATGCATGTTTTAGTCTTTCCATTCACAGCCCAAACTCATCCTTAGAAGTGATATAAAAGAATATAAAAGGTAACAACTGTTTACTACCTTTTCTGCCAGTTCTGCTGTGGATCACCACTCACTTTGCTCTGGTCACTAGTTAGAACTTCTGGATAAATCACCTGAAAGGAAGCTACTCCCTTTTCACAGATGCCAGCAGAGGAAGAAATGGGCCGGGTCACTCATCCCAATTATTTAAAATTTCACTAAGGCCAGTGTAGAAGACAATACTGGCATATACAGTACTCTTTACTACACTGATGGACAAAACATAGTGAGAAACTTAAATCCAGTTGTAAAATATTACATTTTCTAGGTCCAAAGGGAATATCTTTAGAAAGTCAAAAGCTTTACAGTAGGTTCACTTTGTTTAAATATCCCCAGTCTTAACCAGGCTCTTTTACCCTGGATTCCCCTCTTCCCAACTCCCCTCATCTTTCAGTCTCTATCACCTCTTAGAAACACCAACTCTATGTACAGCGTTTGAACTCTCCCTATTCATGTCTACTAGCAGTATATCTCTCTAAAGCTAAGTAATTTTACCTGGAGTTATCATGCCCTAGGATGACTTCAGTCCGATGGCTGGTGATGGTGCTGACATCATTGAACTTCACTAAACTTCAGCAGTTTAGATGGCAGAAAAGCAGGGGTTTGTTACTAGAATCATAAAATGTGGTTCTAAGTTCTCTTCACTATCTCCACACTGTTCTGAATCTTGGGCAAGATTGTACATACTCCCATTGTGGATTCTCCATTTGTGAGTATTAATTGACAAGATTATACATTGTCTAAAAACATGACTATTTTCATGTTGACTTAAATTGCTACCTAATTTGTCAGAACCCTTGTCCAAAAAAGGAATCAGTATTGCTTATTATGATATAGAGCAGAAATTGTAACTTTTCTTCACACCTATTCCTACTTGTGTCTCAATACTGTCAAACAGGCATTAAAACATATTAAATGTGAGAATTTTGTTATTTATTTTTGCCAAGGACCTAGTTCTCCCAAGGGAAAAACAAAAGACCTTATTTTCCAATTTATAGGTTTTTGCTTCATTGTGAAAAGAAGCCTAAAATTGATGAGTGTCTTCTGTTTTGTCTTAGTATAGCTTTTACAGGTACAGAAGTAAGTTGTATGTGTTCTTACAAATGAAATGTAGAAGAAAAGAAAGCTGCTTAAGTCTCAATAGCCACATTATACCAACATAGAGGAATCTATTCTTGGCAATATTTCTGAAAAATATATGAATATTACCTCTGAGATTATTCCTTCCTGGAATATGCATTTCAGGTCATTCACAGTTGGATGTTCCAATGTGACGGAAATGTGATAGATATAATGCAGCATCTAAGTAAGTCTTGTATTGCCTATCATTTGGGCCTGTGATAAATATGGGCATTTCAGATGGTGTATCATGTTCTAAAGCCAGAATATTTGGACAATTGACCATAGAGAAATCAGTACTTCAGAACATGAACAAATAATACCTTCATGCATTTCCCTAATTATTAAAAAAAACTCTCCAATGTATATAAATATATAACTCTCCTATGTATAACTATAAAATTATCAGTTATTGTTATTACTACTACTGTTACCTATATTACCTTTGGCAACAGTCTGAATTATATTTTCTACTATTAAGCATCTGCTAAAAATTAGGACTTTTTGGATGCAATTTTTAAAATTTTCATGATTGGAATAAACTTCACTAAATTACTTCTCAAGTAGAGTAACTAGAACAGAGAAATTTCTAGGATAATCTGACACCCAACATTCTATTAGGTTTCTTGATTAACTTTCAATTTGAATTTGTGAGAAATCACTCTGTATACAGAGGAATGTCTGACATTCCTCAGGGAAAAAAAGAAGTTCAATAGCTAGTAAATATCTGCGCTCCTTTTAACTCAAAAATCACTTCCAAAGGAGGTGGAGAAATTGAAATAGCATCTCCCTTTTTATTCTATCCACATGGTTGGAAAATGTAATTGTTAGAAAACAAGGCTGCTCTACTTGACTGTCCAGTAAAAGCCTTTTTGGACTTGGAACAGATTGATTGCTTGCTTTTAAAAAAAAAACGACTCTGGCCAATTTTTTGGAAGAAAATCTTGGTTCTGACCCAAATGTCAGCTTTTAAATAAAATTAGCAAATATTTTGCAGTGTAGAAATAAAACCAAAAGATCCACATTATTTCACAAGATAAATATTTTTTTGTCCTCTTTTAGCAAAATAATTATATTATCTTTTCTGGAAGCCTTTTAAAATGAAGGGAAGTCCTTACCTGTCTACATTGCTTAAGTCTACAAACAAGAAGATAAAATGAATAATCTTTTATTTCCATCCTGATGTTTGATTCTGTAAAAACTCATCTTAAATGAGTTTGGAGTTGATTCATTCTTTTTTGTATTGAACATACAAATTATATGGAGGTGGGAGAGATTTCACTGAACGTGTAAATTTTTTTCCACAAGATTTTTTTCTTGTGGAAAAGTCATTGCTGAGGAATGAGATATATTAAACTAGAGAAGCAGAGTCATAGTAGAAAAACTAGTTGATTAAATATGATTCTTAAATAGTTAGAAAACAAAGAAGGAAAAGGGAAATAAAATCCTTTTAACTTCCAGGAAACCTATTAGCATTTTAAATAATAATTAAAAACCACCAGGTAATGCTAGGATTAGAGATGATACCTTAGTGTCAAAATAATGGAAATGGATATGAGGAAACAAGGGCCTCATGAAGTTGAGGAACATAGTCCAGAGCATTTAGGTAAATAGTAGCACATCATGGATTAAAATTTTCCAAGTTCATTACTCTATCCACATGACAAATATGTTTTTTTTAAAAATCCAGTCATATCCTGATTGACTTCTGAGATGGGCAGAATGAGAACCTGGTGAACTTACTGTTTTTCTAAAACAATGGAAATATGAAGAACACAATTAAAATCAACCATTTCAGAACTCTGGCAATTCACCAAAGCCAAAGAATAAACTAAAACATTATTTATCCAAGAGAAACTACTGAACCTGAATAAGATGATGGAATCTGTGACATTTTGACATGAAGCTATTCTTACCAACCCTCACTTCCTGGTTCAATACTGTAGTAGCTAAAAGCTGGCAGCATTGCACATAAAAGAATTAGTGAACCTTTTTCAGCACTCTGTTAAAAGCATCATCCCCATAGCGTAGTAAATACTTTGTCTGACTTGCAGATCTCTGGAAAATCTTTATTCTCAGAGTATAGTGTGATTTGATTTGATTCAGAGCTCAGTTGCAGTGGGCGATCTACCATCATGGCATTACCAAAACAATAGTAAAATCTGGCAACATCTCAGCTGTCTAAAGCTATGATTTCAATTTTTCACATTTACTTTACATCCACACAAATTTGATTACTTAAATCTGTTAATTTAACAGATTTAAGTTAAATCTTAAACTTCTATCTTTGAGACTTTGCTATATCAGTACACACCACACTACCTTACTTTCCCATTTTTATACTTTCTTGGCAAAAGACAAACTCTTTTTAATCTAACTTTCCAACTTCTCCATGCATTCAGGTGGGTATAACTGGAACACACAGATACATACACACACATACAAACATACACATATACAGCCATACTGACTGGCCTCACCTTAAATTAATGACCAGGAATCCCGAGCAGGTTGGTAATGAGTCTGGGCAATCATGCCATATTTCCCTGGTCCAATTATTCTCTCAGTCACGATGACTATTTCACACCTCCGTTCTCATTTATCATCTTCTTCAGCCAATGAGAGAGCTTCTAACTCATTGAGAAAACTGAAACAGTTCAATGAGAATTTTGACAAACTCCATATACAAGTACCCAATTTCACTCACAAATGTCCACCCTCCATCATATTTCTATAGATGTACTATTCCCTTATTTAAAATTTCTCCCTCCACCTTTGCAAGGAATCTCTTTCCTGATCAATGGTATATCTTCAGCAATTTATTTGTTATATCATCCATCTTTGTGCTATACGATTATTCTCATCAGTATACAAACATGCTATGATGTCTTACATCTTACCAAACATCTTCCAGCAGTGGTAGTCAAGGCGCCATAGCAAGATGGTGGGAGCAAGATGTGGCACATGAAGCAGCCTCCTGGGTTGCTCCATCACTTCAGCCTCCAGTTTAGGAACAACATCTTCAGATTACAGACTTTGAAAAGATATCTGGTTAAAATCCTTATTTGTCCACAAACCTGATCCAAGAAGAGATGCTCACTACTATCTCCTAGCCACAAAAAGGAAAATTGAGCAGACTGTAAAATTATAATTTTGTGATGTAAAATTGGGGTACCTCAATGTGTATGACAAGATTTGTCAAGAAGGGTTCCCAGAGATTTATGAAGCTTCACATTAACCTTACACTTTGATGAGGACTTGAAAAACCATTTGTTATGTTGAGCAGTATCAAGCTATCTACCTTTGGACATGAAGGAGGTTATGAAGCCTCAGCCCTCAAGAAGACCATGAAAAACTCAGTAAATTAGGAAATTGATGAATTGTATAAGACAAACAATATGTTTCTCTCTTGAAAGAGGCAGCTACTTTGGGAGTTCAGTTTCTAGAATAAGTCTGACCTGTATAGTCATGACTCAATCTATATGAACTCATGTCCTAGCAATTCATCAGGAACAATAAATGAATGGGTGTAATTACTTTTTGAGTAGAAAAATAACATTTCCCCAAAAATTTATCTATAGATTCAACACAATCTCTAATTTTAGCAGCCTTTGAAATACAAATGAACCTGAATGGCCAAAACAATCCTAAAAATCAAGAACAAGGTTGGATTACTCGTACTTCAGAGTTTCAAAGCTTACTATTAGGCTGCAGTAATTAAGGTAGCTTGGTACGTGCATAAAGATAGACATATAGATTAATGGAACATAATTAAGAGTCCAGGTATAATTCCTTTTACAGTCAATTGATTTTCAACAGAGATGTTAAGACAATTCAATGGGGAAAGAATAGTCTTTTTAAGAAATGATATTAGAACAGTTGGGTAATCACTTGCAAAAGGAAGAATTTAGACCCTGAACTTGCACCATACAGAAAAATTTGCTCAAAACGAATCATAGACCTATATGAAAGAGTTAAAGCTATGAAAAATTTAGAAGAAAACAGGAGAAAATATTTTTCCTTGAGTTAGGCAAAGATTTCTTAGTTGGAACACCAAAAATCATGATCCATAAAAGGAAAAGTTGATAACTTAGACTTCATCAAAATTAAAAATGTTTGTACATCTAGGGTAATTTATAACAAAGTGAAAAGACAAGCCACAGAATGGGAGAAAATATTGGCCAAATCTATCATAAAGGACTTGTATCCAGAATATACAAAGGATTCCTAAAACTCAATCAGAAGACAAACCAATTAAAAATAGGAAAACATTTCAATAGATTCTTCATCAAAGATATATAAATGGCTAATACACTCATAAAAAGCTCAAATCATAGTACTTAGAGAAATGAAGATGAAAACCATGATGAAAATACACTACACATCCAGGAGAAAAGCTACAATAAAAAGGGCAGACTATATTGAGTGTTGGAGAGGATATGGAGAAACTGGGACTCTCAATGACTGCAGATGGGTTGTCAAATGGTACAGATATTTTGAAACACAATTTGGCAGTTTCTGAAGTTAAACATAAACGTATCACACAACCCAGTAATTCCACACTTAGTATCTACCCCCCATATGCGCAAAACATATGTCTACACGAAGCCTTCCACACAAATGTTTAAAGCAGCCTTGCTTAATAGCCAAAAAGTGGAAATGATCCAAATGTCCACCAGCTGATGAAAGGATAAACAATAAAATACTATTCTGCAATGGACTAATACATGCTATAACGTGGAAGAAACTCAAAAACATGTTAAGTAAAAAATGCCAGATGCAAAAGAGAACATATTGTATATTCCACTTACATACATTCCAGAAAATACGGTTATAGAGACAATGTAGATTAGTGGTTGATTGAGCTGGAACTGGGAACAATGATGACTACAAACAACCATAGGGATCATTTTGGGTGACTGTCATCTTCTGCAAATATGCACCACATATCTTTACACCATCCTTCTGATTGCTGAACCTAAAATTTTAGAGTCATCTTTTCTTCTCTCATTCTCCCAGGTTGAATTCATGAATTAATGAGTAAAATTCTTTTGAATAATTTCACAGTGGTTATACTCTATGTTCTAGAATAAAACTCCCTTTGGAAGACTGCATGTGTAGTGCAGTCATTAAGTGTGTAGGTCTGGTACCAGACGCTCCTATGCGTTGGGTTCAAACCTTGTTCTGTGTGTGTTGGACAGAGGGCAGTGGAGTTTAGGGGCAGGGAGTAATTTTACACAAACATAAAAAGGCATGGAAGAATATTAATATGTGTAACAGTTATTAAGCTATTATTTCCCAACTTAAACATACTCTTCTATAGTGCACTCTGTGGAGTTAGTCCTGGGACTCTGCAAGCCACATTTCCTGGTCAGCTTTGCCACTTGAGGTTCTAACGGAAGACTGCATAGCTGGAGGAGGAAGAAGGGATGTATCGCTCCCTATTTGCTTTCTTCTTGCTCCTTATTCCTGTCAGCATCACCCAAACCTAGCTACATTATCCGAATCAGTAGCTATTTGTTCCAGTAGCAACAGGTGAATCGATTTTGCAGCACCAGCTGGTTGCCTCCCCACATCATTCCCCTATCAACACACACTAAGGAGGCTTGGGTTACAAATCATCAGAGAACTTTCTACAAGCCTAAAGACCCTGAGCCAGCTGAATAGTACTCCTTCTCATATGCCTATGGCTCAGCTCTGAAGGTCCTCTCCTCCATGTGTTTGTTTCATTCATTTCAATCTCTTACATTTTTTTCTCTGTGTCCTTGTTAGCTACCTCTGTGATAAGTTGGTGTGTTCTTGCCTTTTCTGTTATTTAGCAGTGCTTTAATACCTAGTTAATACTTTAACATTAAATTCTCTCTGTAAAATAATTAATACAGTTTCTACTTCCTGATTGGATTCTGATTGATACATCAGACTAACATTATAGATAATTTCTGAGATGTGTGGGAGGAGAGGTTGGGAGGTGGGGCCACACAGGTTCTTATACTTAGATGCTGCTGAGTTTTGGATATTTATTTACTATCTCCAGCTGGGAGATATTTTACTTGCTTTCAAACTTCTCCATGCCTCATTTTCTTCATCTGCAAAATAGGTATAGAAATAGTATTTCCTCATAGAGTTTTTATAATGATTAAATGTGTTCAATACATTTTATACAACAAGAATAGAGGCTTACAGATAGTCAGATTTCAGTAAATTATAACCATTATCAACAGAAAGCTGTTTTTTATAAATATAAGAATTTTTAAAAAAATAAAATAGCCCATATTTGAACACCAAAATTCCAGTAATATCTATCCCATCAAAATGTGACCTTCATTCAATTCCTTTACTCTCATGATAACCCATTCTTCTCCATTTTCGGAATAGAAATCATCTGAGTTTAGTTATTTGATGAGCCTTTCATATCTTAGAAATCAATATCTAACAAGGATGATATGAGAAATGAAAGTTACAAAACAACATCACTCATATTTATGCAATCAAATATTCTAAACTAAATATTAGCTAATTAAATCGAGTATTATATAAAAATATAACACATAATGACCAATTTGGGTTTATTTAAGGATTGCAAGTCTGCTTTAACATTATAAAATCAACATGTAATTTATCAAATTAAAATAAATTTTGAAAAGTCATGATTATCTCAATGGTAAGAAAGGGTGATAAAATTCAACATCAACTTGTAAGTGGGCATTTAAAATAAAATCTAATTAGAAAATTAGGAATGGTAAACATATTTAATCTGATAAAATGTATCTATGAAAAACCTATAGTAAATATACTGAACTATGAAATATTGTTTAGATAGGAGAATGTATCCATGATTTGGGAGTAGGAAAATATTTCCCTTATAGGATGCAAAACTCATAATCCTAAGGAAAGATATTCATTGAGTTACATTAAAGTCAAGAAATTCTGTTCAACTAAAAATACTGTTAAAGTGTAAGATAGAAGCCACAGACAAGGGGCTTCTAGGGGTACTGGATTAACAAAAAAATCTTACCTAGTGATTACATGAATACTTATGATAATCTACTGATATGTCTAGATAGATAGATAGATAATGTTGGATATATTGGATATATCCAATTTTTATTTAGTAGTTAAAAAGGTAATGTAAAATCCCACCTGAACTCAAGACACCAGAAAAGCATCTTTGGCAAGGATTTTAGAAGAGAAGTGTACTGGGGAGGGAAGTTACCTAAACAATCTTTCCTTTGGTGTTCAACAACCTCTCTTAATTAATATTTTAAACATATATCATGATCAGAGTCACTGTACTATATTTTATCTTTGCTTGTTTCCTGTCCATATTTTTAAACTTCTATTTAAACATAAGTGGGTGTTTCTGTTACATGGAAAGTTTTGGAAGCAGAGGATAGTTTTCCCAAAGCACAGGTAAAAAAATACTGTGTTTCATTTTTATCATTTATAGGTAAACTAGAAAATGATTTGAAAGAGAAGCTATGAAAAAATAACATAAAATACAATATTTGAAAAAGGAAAACATAGCTAGGCATGAATACACGTTACACAATAGGTATGATGTTACATAATCATATTTTTAGATATAGTCAAAAGTACTTTAATGTAATATTTTTCTTTTAATGAAGCTGATATATGAAGTGTGATGATCTTAAATTGATAACATTAACCTGTTCATTTCTAGTAAGTTTTGGAATCTTAAGTAGAAAGTTAAAAACTGTTAGTCAATATAAAATTAAATGCCTAAAAGTGGAAGTTATTTTTAACAATTTGTGGTTGTTTCTATATTTTTGAGTAAAATGTGAGCAAAATTTTTTGGTTGGCAATCCGTTTTTGCTAACTCACCGTTAATGAGACTGTATAAACAAAGATTTCAAAAGATAGGTGGCCTCCACAGAAACAGTTATAGAGAGACAGCAATCATTAAACCTAGTCAAGAATGAATTACCAAAGCTTACCATAAACCACAGATTTACAGTGAAATAATTCTAAAAATGCAATGTACTTATTAAAAAAGTGCAAAGTTTCTTTTAAAATCCAGATCTTCCTGTTAGATATATAAAGATAATGCCTTCTATGAATCAAATCTAATCTTCCTATTCATGAGGATGTCCCTAGGGGAAGAAAGGACTGGAGAAGTTATGTTTCTGGGGCAGCAGGTCCTTTATATCTGCAAGGCAGGTTAGGGAAAATTGATCAGAGTGTAAAACTGTGCTAAGAGTTACCTTAAAAGTCCCAGGTTTTGTTACATTGATGGGTTAAGAGTCATATAAGAAGGAAGAGCTAAAAGAGAGTTAGGAAAATATTTTCTTGTTTAGAGTGTTGATTTTTAAGTCATGGGTTTTCTAAGTCATTTTTTAAACTTTTATTCAGATAATTGACATACAGTAAATCACACTTTAAGTCTACAATTTGATAGACTTTGTGTATTTTTATTTCTTGAGATTGACATTCATTGAATGTCTTAGGTGGGTGCATTTATAGTTTTCATCTATTTTGAAACATTTTTGTACATTAGTTCTTGAAATATTTATTTAGTCCTCCTCCTTTGTTGACTCCAATTATGAGTGTAACAGACCACTTGTGAAGTTGTACCCCAGTTCATTGTCTTCATGTTAATCTTTTTTTCACTAATGTTTTCCAATGTTTAATTTTGCATAGTTTTTATTCCTCTGTCTTCAAGTTTACTACTCTTTACTCTACAAGGATTAATTTGTTGTTAATTCCATTAGTAAACTTTTTACCTCAGGTATTGTAGTTTTATCTCTACAGATTTGATTTGGGTCTTTTAAAAATATCTTTCATGTTTTTTAATTATCTTCTATCTTTCCTCTAAATTCTTGAATGTATTGAATGCAGATGTGATAACTGCTTTAATGTTCTTGTCTATTAATTTTATCATCTGTGCCATTTGGTGGATACTTTAACTGATTTACTTTTCTTCTCATTATGTATCACACTTTCCTTATCCATTGCATGACTGCTAATTTTTTACAGGATGTTAGATATTGTAAATTATACCTTGTTGCATGCTGGATAATTTTTGTATTTTTAAAAAGATTCTTGATATTTGTTGTACGTGCTAACTTAGGCTTATTGTTTTGGTCTAACTACCCTACCCAGTGACCTGTGAATTAGGAAATCTACTCTGGCTGTGAGAACAGGCATTGTGCGAGCTTTGGGTATTCTTTTCCTCTTTGATTCTTTTGGGTAGTTTTTTCCTTTGACTTAGGTAGTTTCTTCATATGTATATGCTGGCTGACTAGTACTCAGCTGAATACTAGAATGGAAACTTCTAAAGATCTCTGGAATGCTCTCCATGTGTAGCTCTCTATTCTCTGGTTCTCTGTGAACTCTAGCTGCCTTGGTCTTCCCAGAATCTGAGCTCTGTCTACTTGTCTCAAGAACCTCAGAACACTGGAAATTTCATTTTTGAATTTCAACAGATTGAAATGCTCTTGAAAATATTTGCAGGTTTACCAAAACACCTGATAAGGTACTCTACTCACAAAAATACTAATGGACAGAAATAAAATTTCAAGCCATGTGTTAACTACATTTTCTCTTTCATTCAAGCCTTATTGCATTAAATAAATATTAAAAATGGTTTGGGGTCTATTTAAGCTTAGATTGTGCTAAAATATAAGGTCCAAAATAACAGGAACTTTTAAATTATTTACTACTATACCCAAAGCATATAGAAAAATACTTGACACATAATAGATGCTCCATAAATATTTGCAGATTGATGTTGAGTAAATGATTTTGCTTTAGAAGTATTCCAGTTATTTTATAACCATCACATTCTGTAAAGTTATATTTGAGTGTTACTTTATTTTAGCTGTACTGTATTTTTCAGAATATCTTTTTTCTCAATAACAGCTCACAAACTTAAGAATTGACCTAATCCAATTTTTGTTCCACCTTATCTCTTCCATCAAATCTATCAAAACCAGAAAGGAACTAGGAAATGAAACATTCTTGTATGTGTGAGTGTCAAGTAATGAATCCTAAGAATAATAAGTGAAAAGGTTTAGGAAAACCCTTAAAATTATACTCTAGCAGAGCTTTTTTTTTTTTTTTTGCCACACCTCATGGCGTGTGGGATCTCAGTTCCCTAACCAGGGATCGAACCCAGGCCCTCAGTATTGAAAGTGTGGAGTCCTAACTGCTGGACCACCAGGGAATTCCCTAGCAAAGCTTTTAATAACCTGGGAAATTTATCAGCAGTATTGCAATTTGCATTTGTCAGTACTAATTTAGTTGCAAGTGACAAATACAAACTGACCAAGTTTGAGAAAAATAATGAGAAAAATGCAATACAGATGCAAGTCCTAGGTATGGTATTGAAATGAGTTTTCGAACTATTGAAAATTTGGAATGCTATCTTAGGATTTGCTTTCCTTGCCTCTTTCTGCTTATTAACCATATTTGCAATTCATCGTATTAGCAAGTATTCCTTTACTCTTTCTGATCCACATGGTAAGAATTCTGAACAGCTCCAGAGTTTTACATTCATAGCTTCACTTAATAAAGAGAGTAGTTCAATGTGTGGAGTCCCAAGTCTAATAATCCCAAGGAGGGGCTTTCTTTGCACCAGGTTGAATTACTTGCCTGCCTCTCATCGTCAAACCCGACAAGGGTCTAGGGTCTGTAGAAATGACTGGGCCTGGACCACCCATGGTGATGGGCCTCGCATCATTCACCAGTGTGACCACTGGATTGGTGGCAATGAGGATGCCAGTAGAACAAAATTGTGTTTGTGGAAATGACATGGACAGAAGTGGGCCAAGTCACACACAAAGGGATATGCTAGAAGAAAACCATGGGACTCTGCCACATTTTTTGTATACATTTCTTTCTTTCTCTACCTGAGAGTACATTGAATGTTCTGAGTCAATAAATACCTCTAAGAATTGGGAGCTAAAAAAAAAAAAAAAAAAACAGAGTAAAGGTTTTGTAAAGAAAACAGAAACATTTTTCTCCCAACATTTTTCTTGCTGTCAAGGCATTTTACTCTTCTACCTGTAAATAATCTTTTTTTTTTCCGATTTACTATGGAACATGATGATTTTCTTACATCATAACTGGAATTCCACCCTTACCTAACAAAAATGTTTTTACCAAAAAATTGTTATATTCAGAGATGGAGTCAGTAAAAGAAGAATACTGATCATTTTCCCAAGCCAAAGGTACATGTTACTTGTTTAGCATTTATTTTGCATGTCTATAGTAAAGAAAAAAGTCCTTTATTCACCTCTTATCACAAATGGCATCTGTTGAAGGTATGGTAGTTATGTTTGTTAGCAAGGCCTATGAAAATATTTATGAATAATAATCAATTCCACCTGCTGAGATACTTTAATTCTTAGAAAAAATATCATTTTATTTATGTGGCAGAAAAAAATATGTCAAGTGTTTGCAGCTTCTGCTGGACCAAGGTCTCATCAATCAGAAACAGTTTAGCAACATTTCAGAAATGGCACATATCTAGTTTTTATGAATTTGCCATATCTTTATGGAAAGAAGCATGGAAGGGAAGTTATATTCTGTATGCTTCCGAACCCCGCCTGTAGCTTTCTGAAGAAAACTTGAAACAATGTATATATGAAATGGTACAATGAACACAGAGATTGCAAATATATCATGTGCAGCGTAGAAGGTGAGGATGGGAAAGTTCTAGGGATAAGCTCCTATAAATCCTCTGACTCTAGAAATGATACAAATTTTAAGCCTTTAGAGCACCAGGTGTGGGATTGACAGATTAATAAGGGAAACCCCTGTTTCTCAGAGAAGTTTAAACCTACTTTTTCCAAATTATACTTATGGCTCTCAAAACTCGTGGAAGGGGGAATCCCATAATATGCTCTGTAGCTGACCCTCAGCCTACCACTTTCCTAAGAGTTCACTCAGCTACATGACTAGAAATTTCTCACCTGCACATTTCTCCCCTTTCTACATCCAGGCCCTTACATAGGCCCTTTAGAAATGGTGCCTTCTTCCTTTATTATAATAAAAAGTATTTAAATCCTGCCCATGTTGAGAGCTAAAGGTTTCATCTTACTTCCCCTCTGGTATCTCCTATATCCCTGCTATAAATTTAAAATGTGGTATATTTTGTTTATTAGTAAAGTTAATCTTGAATACTGTGGAATTTTTTTTTTTTTTAAGCAAATGTGAGGGGATGGAAAATAACAAGTTTAGGTATCAACAGAGAATATATTTTCTTGTTAAAGAATATGGATTTTCATGTCTGTAACTTTTTTTAATTGAAGTATTGTTAATTTACAATATTGTGCAAGTTTCATGTGTACAGCAAAGTGATTCAGTTATATATATACACACACACATATACATATCTATATTCTTTTTTTATTCTTTTCCATTATAGTTTACTGCAAGATATTGAATATACTTCTCTGCACTGTACGGTAAATCCTTGTTGTTTATCTATTTTATATATGGTAGTGTGCATCTGTTAATCTCTTACTCCCAATTTATCCTCCCCCCCTCATTCCTCTTTCGTAAACATAAGTTTGTTTCCTATGTCTGTGAGTCTGTTTCTGTTTTGTTAAGTTCATTTGTTCTATCGTTTTAGATTCCACAATTAGTGATAGCATATATGAGTCTTTGTCTGACTTACTTCACTGAGCATGATAGTCTTTAGGCCCATCCACATTGCTGCAAACAGCATTTTTCATTATTTTTGTGTCTAAGTAATATTCCATTATATATATATAAATAAAATATCTTTTTTATCCATGCATCTGTTGATGGACACTTGGGTTGCTTCCTGTCTTAGCTATTGTAAATAGTGCCGCTATGAACATTGAGGTGCATGTATCTTTTCAAATTAGAACTTTTTTCTTTTCCCAATACCTGCCCAGGAGTGGAATTGCTGGATCATATGGTAATGCTATTTTTAGTTTTTTAAGGAACTGCCATACTGTTTTCCACAGTGACTGCACCAATTTACATTCCCACCAACAGTGTAGGGAGGGTTCCCTTTTCTCCACATCCTCTCCAGCACTTTTTATTTGTAGACATTTGATGATGGCCATTCTGACTGGTGTGAAGTGACACCTCATTGTGCTTTTGATTTGCATTTCTCTAATAGTTAGTGTTGTTGAGCATCTTCTCATGTGCCTGTTGGCCATCTGTATGTCTTCTTTGGAGAACTGTTTAGGTCTTCTGCCCATTTTTTGTTTTGTTTTTTGTTATTGAGTTGATAAGCTGTTTGTATATTTTGGAAATTAAGTGTCTGTAACTTTTATTAAAGGGAGTTTCTTCGGTTTCACTATAAAATTCAGATGAGTTGTAAGTCTAAATGGAAGTAAATTCTGTGACAGAGACAATGAATTACTGAAATGAACAGTAATTATACAAAATCACATTAGGAGATGCCAAATGAATGTAATGCTACCTAGGATGGGTCAAATCCTGTTAAATATTTTAATCAAGAGATTGGGAAGTAGAGAGAAACATATGCTGATTACCTTAGCAGATGAGGAAATATAGAGGAAATTGTTAATTCTTTGGATAGCATTATGATACCATGCTTTCTTGAAATCAGAGTTCTCTTTTCATCTATAAAATGAGATTTTTCTAAAGGAAAGAAAAAATTGTGAAAGAAATGCCCAGCAAATCTATAGTTTGAGTCACTATTTTCTCTTTTCTCCCATGCATATGCCTATGCTCTCCCTGGCTGTAACACACCTGAAATAAAGTATTGAAATTCATTGCATAAATACTCCTTAAAATAAAAATACCTACAGTGATTAAATATTTAGGAAAATACTTTCAGGAAATATGTAAAAGACATTATATCTATGAAAATGGAGACTATTAGCATAATTTTAGAACTAGATTTTCTTCAGAAAAATAAAGTTCAAGCCTCCTTTTTATTAGGAAATTAGGATTGAAAATTTTTGAAAGACGTATCAAGATTACAGCGAAGAAGGGAAAGAACCAAGATTGAAGCTAAGCTTGTTACACTGATTTATCTTATCCTGCTGCATTTTTGCAACAAAATAAAGACTGAGGAGAGATGACATAGGAAATTCTTCTGAGAATATGAGCCCTTTGTGTTATAAAGTAAGTGGAGTATATATTTTCATAAGATTTGTAATCCTTTGTTAACTAGACCCAGAGAATCAGTCTGTTTAAATTGTTTTAAAAGATGGTAAAACAAGTTCACACATTTTATTTTGTGACAGACTTGAAACACATTTAGAAATTAAAACATACTAAGGTTGAGTAAAATACCATTGTGTATATATTTTTTCTTATTCTAGTTGATAACACAGGTGGTGTGATGATGAGAAAGTATCATAACATAGTCATTAGTGGTATTCTGATAAGTTTACATTTGTTTAAGAGGACATTATTTAGACACTGGAAGGACTTCATTCATTTCATTTAATTCTTCCATATTGTGTCTGTCAAGAAGACGTAAGATATAACTCTTGAGGGGGCTAAAAAACTGGAGAATAGAAGGGGCTGATTGTTTATCAAAACCTCATCCAGCATAAGTATTAAATAGATTTTGCTACCTAAATTTTATCAACTTCTCAAGGCAAAAATGTTGATTTTTTTATAATGTATAACTTATAACAAAGTGTTTAATATATAATTATACACACACATAGTATTTAACATATTGGCTCTCATAGGATATAACAAGAGAAAATATAAATAGAGGTTCACAAATTACACCACCTTTTATTAAATAAATGGGTACTGAAATGGTTATACAGATAGACAGATGAATCTTGGCAAAACAGAATAATACACCAAAAACAAGCCTATGTGAATGAGCATCAGTCCTCTATATACACATAGCTATGTCTTCTTTGAGATTTCCTTTATCATGTGCTATATATGAAGAGTATAGTCATTGATTTCTGTTGTGACAAAAACTGTTGAGTTTCCTCTCCTTAGGAATAAAGATAGAGTAGAAGTTGCAACCAAGATCTATTTTCATGAGTTATTCACTCTTGGTATTTCTTCCCTTTATTCAACAGAACCGAAATTGCTTTACTTAACATTTGTGCAGATGTACATGTCCACAATAAAATAAATTTAAACTACTGAATGTATTACATTTTCAAGAAGTTTTAGATTTTTATCACTCAATGAATTACAAAATAGGATAAATTCACATAAAAAATGTATATCTGAAGGGATTTTAAAATTTCTAAATGTTATTGCCATTTACACAATCCTATTTTTAAGAGGAAGACCATGCCTTAATTTTCTGATAGGACATTTCATGTGAAAAATGTGTAGATAAAAATTAGTATGAACACTAAGAAGGTGTGTGAAAATAAAACAAAGTAAGAGATTATTCTCTGTTAAAGTAAAAACAGCAAGTATGTTTTTCAAAGACTAAAATTTCTATTTACAAGCAATGAAAAAACTAGATGTTATTAGTTTATCTACTATTTCTCTTCAGGAGTCACACTGCCTAGGCAGAGAGCTCTACTGGGAATCCATCTATACTCATCACTGAAATTGTCAAAAAGCTGTCAAAATAATATGCTGAAACAACACAGTAAAATTCAAAGAAACAAAAGAGAATTGTCTCTGAATTGGGACAATAAAAATTAGAACCTGGATCATTTCATTAGAGAAAACACATTTTTCAGATGATGATTTCAACAAGATTTGTGTGGAAGAGGGCAGTAAGAATGTTAGCAAAATCATATACTAAATAACCAAGATGCCCTTCATTAGCTGAATGGATCAACTGTGGTACATCCAAATAATGGAATATTATCCAGCACTAAAAAAAAAATGTGCAATTAAGCCACGAAAAGATATGGGGGCACCTTGAATGCATATTACTAAGTGAAAGAAGCCAAATGAAAGGCTATATCTGATTTCAACTATGTGACATTCTGGAAAAACAGAACTATGGAGATAATAAGAAGAGCACTTGTTGCCAGGGGTTATGGAGGAAGGAGGGATAAATAGGCAGAGCACAGATGAGTTTTTTGGGCTGTGACATTGTTCTGTATAAAACTAGAGTGGTGAATACATGTCATTATAGGTTTATCAATACCCACAGAATGTACAATACCAAAAGTGAACCCTAACACAGTAAACTATGGACTAGTTGATTACGATGTGTCAGTGTAGGTTCATTGATTGCAACAATGTACCACTCGGGTATAGGATGTTGCTACTGGGTGAGGCTGTGGGTATGGGGGGGCAATGGTTATACAGGAACTCTTTGTAATTTATGCTCCATTTCTCTGTGACCCTAAAATTGCTCCAAAAAAGTCTTTGTTAAAAATAGACATGCATACATATATTTATGTATGTCTATGTATATATATGTATATGTATATGTACATATACACATTTCACAGTCATCACGTTAAGAGGTTTTGGAGGGGAGCTTCCCTGGTGGCGCAGTGGTTGAGAGTCTGCCTGCCAATGCAGGGGACGTGGGTTCGAGCCCTGGTCTGGGAAGATCTTACGTGCCGCGGAGCAACTAGGCCCGTGAGCCACAACTGCTGAGCCTGCGCGTCTGGAGCTTGTGCTCCGCAACAAGAGAGGCCGCGACACTGAGAGGCCCGCGCACCGCGATGAAGAGTGGCCCCCGCACGCCGCAAGTAGAAAAAGCCCTCGCACAGAAACGAGGACCCAATGCAGCCAAAAATAAAATAATTAATTAATTAATTAAAAGAAAAAAATTTTGAAAAAAAAAAAAGAGGTTTTGGAGGAAGTAAGCTGGGTGGCGTGTGAAGAAGACGCTAGTTTATTTATTATTATTTTTTTGTTGGTTTATTTGGTTTCTGAATTTAGTCAACTGGGAACACCTACACCAATCCTCAAATGCTTCCTACCAAAAGTAGTATCTTCTTTGCTCTAAGATGCAAGACTAGACTTTAATAGAGGACTTGAAAACTAGAGCTAAGTGAAAGTGGCTAAGTGAATTTGGCTTTTTGAGGGAGCAATCCAAATATTTCATCTTAATATTTTCAAGATATCCTATCCTAAGATCAAACAGCGCATATTTACAGTATAATAAATATTGACATATGGAATGTGAATAATTTATTATTGATAACATTCTTTTCAAGTCTTAGAAATGGATGACCTTAGAATAATCAAATCTGATACCAATGAGCAAATCAGTATATTTTAGGTCTATATTTAGTGAAATAGTCTTCAGCTGGAAATCTGTCAAACTCCCATCAACAACAAAATGGATAGCTAAAATGTGGAATGTTATACATCAATGAGCGTGAACAGCTTAAAACTACACAAAACAATATGGATAATTTTTGCAAGCAAAATGAAAGAAACCAGACCAAAAGAGTATATATTGTATGATTCCATATTTAAAAAACAAAAACAAAAGCAACTCAATTTGATGTCAGGGTATTGGTTTTCCTTGAGGATGAGGTATCAACTTGAAAAAGGGGTATGAAGAAGCTTCTGAGGGTGATGGAAATGTTCAGTTTCTTGACCTGGGAACACGTTACAGGAATAAGTTCAACTTGTGAAAGTTGATCAAGGTGTATAATAATAATATGTGCTGATTTCTCTATGTTTGCTATTGTAGCACTTTTACTATATGCTCAGCAATGAACTGAAACTGGCAGAGAGGAGAAAAGAAGCATAGTGCAGTGTCTAATCTGGATCCTTATAGCCCAGATAAGGAGAGGAGCCTAACATGTATGGAAACATTAAAGGTTTTCAACTGGGAAGTATATGATTAAAGGTCAAGTGTTATAACTTTATTTTTTGTCTAGCTCAAAGGAAGACACCACTGGAATCTAACATAGGCAGATAATGAATATTGGGGAAGGGTGGACTTGAAATATGTATTAAAATATAACCGGACAAGATGGGACAATTCAAAGATTTTCCTTACAGTCCTTTTGGGGTATTAAAGGCAATAGTATCAACAGTTATCTGTAAGACAGTTCTCACTTGTAAGACATACTACTTAAGTTTTCAGTCGTTATCTAGTATCTCGCCCATTCTGTAGTTCAGTTGGTTTGTGTGGCACTAATGAAGCCAAGGTTTAATAGTGATAGAGTTTTTGAATATTTTTATTTCAAACATATATGCTATGTTACCTGTGAGGTAAATTGATTCATTATTTCAATGCACAACAACAGCAAAAAATGACTTGGGGTGTAGTTATGATGTGGTACCTATACATTCCTCCTAAAGTTAATTTGGGCTGAGAGGGAGTAGTGTCATTTTCATGTATAAACAGAAGTATTTGGAAGCACTTTTCCATATCAGCAGCTATCTTCCATTTTATATTCTAATCTCTTTAAGGACAAATATTCTAGTAGTTTTACAATATTATTTGTACAGTCAAGTCGTTAATAACAAATAAGAAATAATTAGCACAAGTGACATTGTCTACATTCATTTAATGTGTAACCCCTGAACTGCAGTTTAGGTCTGCTTTCATGCTTCTCTGTCTTACCGAAACCAGAGTTACTCAACTCCAGTGACTTTTGCTGGGCCGTTATATTCACCAGTCCTCTAGTCCTCCAGAGCTTCATTAGTCACTTTGATCATTACTCATCCTCTATCCTGCCCGCTACAACCTTAAACGATATTCAGACAAACACCCCACCCGATTCATCTCCTGATTTACAAAGGCGCACTTGGAGATATTCAAAATCAAAACTAGCACAGCTGCTTCATACCTACGTGCAAATGAACATATTCTATGTGAATAAGCTAAAGAAAATTAGATTAGTATGTAGTGAAATTGGTTAGCTAAATAAACAAATTAAAGTAACTAAGCATCTAAGTATGTAGTTAAGAGTAAGCAATAACAATTACAATAAAGTACTATTGAAGCGTTAATTTTGTATCTAGAGCTATATGCCAAAAAATGTGAATTAGAAAAATGGATAATAGCATTTGGAGTTCTTCCAGTAACTCAAATATTCCTGAAATTATTATATGAACCATGTGCTCATGAAGTCATCACCAAACTTTGTAGTAAGTACACTGAAACTTGGGAAACTGATACTATTGGGAAACTAGGCCAAATGACTTCAGAGTTGGTTATTTTTCTACAGACACATTAATGCTAAAGGTGGTGGAGCAGACTAAAATTCCATCTTGGAAACGGAAAGCATTCTTTAAAAATGACCTACCATTCAAGACAGTTAAAAAAATTTTTATTGGAGTATAATTGATTTAAAATGTTGTGTTAGTTTCAGGTATATAGCAAAGTGAATCAGTTATACGTATACATATATCCACTCTTTTTTAAGATTCTTTTCCCATATAGGCCATTACAGAGTATTGAGTAGGGTTCCCTGAGCTATACAGGAGTTCCTTAATAGTTATCTATTTTATATGTTATTCAATATCTAAAACTCCATATTTATTTTTATTTTTATTATAAAATTTGCCTTTGTAAAAGGGCCTTATATATACTTAATTTACTGAGTTTTATGTACATGCCCAAGGCCTGATCCCTGCAGCTGCTGGAGGACTCTCTTGTCATTGCACCTTGTGTCCTGTACAACTTCATGAGTCCCTGTAATTAGTTCCCTAGGTCTGCTGTAACAAAGTTCCACAAACTGGGTGGTTTAAACAACAAATTAATTTTCTCACAGTTCTGAAGGCTAGAAGTCCAAAGTCATAGTGTAGCAGGGTTGGTTCCTTTAGAGGGCTGTGATAGAGAATCTGTTGCATGTCTTTCTCCTAGCTTCTGGTGGTGGCTGGCTATCTTTGGCATCACTTAGCTTCTGTCCATCACCCCAGTTTCTGCCTTCATCTTCACATTGTGTTCTTGCTGTGTGCAGTTCTATCTCAAAATTCCCCCTTTTCATATTGACAGTGGTCATATTGGATTTGGGGTTCACCCTGTTCCAATATGACCTTACCTTAACTAATTACATCTGGGACTACTCTGCTTCAGAATTAAGTCACTTTCTGAGGTACTGGGAGTTAGGATTTTAATATTTAAATTTTGGGGGGACACAACCAACAGTCCACATTCACATAAATCATATCATCTCTGTGTGGTAGCAATGGACCTGTCTTACAGCATAATATTAATCAGAATGAAAATCATGAAAAAGGCATAGCACTCTGAATTAACTTTTCTTCACAGCTGGGAGAGGTCATCTCAGTTTATTTCTTCATATGTGATAGTAGCATTAACTTTCAGAAACATATATTGTAGTGTACTCAGACTCAGGATATCTGGATTTGAGAACTAGTCTACCTTTAACAAAGTAAGTGACTTTGGATAAGACACTTTTGTATTAAATCAGCTTTGTTAGAGTATCATATACATACAATAAAATCCACCTAAATTTTAAGGGTAAAGTTTGAAGAGTTGTGATAATTTGTATATAATCACTAAAATAATGACATAAAACACCTTTAACATTCTAAAACTTAACCCCATGTCCCTCTGCAGTCAATTCCTTTTCCTTGATCCCCTGGATCCTGGCAAATGCTGATCTGCCTTCTATGACTATACTTTTGCATTTCCTAGAAATTCATGTAAATATATGCATAAAATATATAATCTTTTCTCAGTGGCTTCTTTGATTTAATGTATTCCTTTTGTTATTAATCCATGTGGCTGCACGTTTCAGTAGGCGATTCTTTTTAATGATGGGTAGTATTCCATTGTATAGGTATATCACAATTTAGATATATTATGATGGACATTTGGGTTCTTTTCAGTTGGAGATTATTATAGATAAAGCAAACATGAATAACTAGGTACATGCCTTTGTATTTAAGTTTTTATTTATTTTTAGTAATTACCTAGGAGTGGCATTGTTGGTCATTGGACAAATATATACTTAACTTTATAAGAAATATCCAAGTTGCTTTACAAAGTGTTTGTACCATTTTGCATTCTCATTGACAATATATGAGAATTCCAGTTGCTCTATTTTCTCACTTACACTGTCAATTTTTCTAATTTTCATTGTTGAAGAGTGTAATGGTATATCATTGCATGGCTTCAATTTGCATTTCCCTAATGATCAATGATATTATGCATCTTTTTATGAGCTTATTGGTCATTTGCAGATCGTCTTTGGTAAAGTACTAATTTTCTTCAAATAATTTGCCCACTTCTTGATTGGGTTATTTGGTTTCTTGTAGACGTATAAATCTTTTTTATCTTCTGGATATGGTGAATCGAATTGATCATTTTCAAAATGTTAAGCTAACCTTGCATTTCTGGAATAAGTTACACTTCATGATATAGCATTCGTTTTATGTATTGGTGGATTCAATTTGCTGATATTGTATTAAGGTATTTTGTATCTATATTCAATGAGGGATATCAGTTTGTATTCTTTTTTCCCCCCGTAAAGTTTTTGTCTTGTTGTTGTATCAGTGCAATGCTGGCTTCACAAAATGAATTGGGAAGTTTCCCTTTTCTTGTATTTACTAGAACAGATTATGTAGAATTGGTATTATTTCCTTCTTAAGTATTCTGATGAATTTATAAAATAAAGCTATCTAGGCCCCATGTTTTCCCTGTGAGAAGGTTTTTATCTACACATTCCATTTCTTTAATACATATAAGGTTTTAGTTTATCTATTTCATTTTGTAATTTTTATAATATATATCTTTCAAGGAATTTGTCAATTTCTTTTAAATTAATTAATTTATTGACATAAAATTTGTATCATTCCCTTATGGTCTTTTAATGTCTATATACTCTGAACTGAAAGTCCCTCTTTCATTCCCAATATTGGTAAATTTCATCTTCTGCCTTTTTTCATGGTCAGTTGGACTGAAGTTTTATTAATTCTATTGATCTTTTCAAGGATCCAGATTTAGATTAATTTATATTCTCTATTGGTTTTGTTTTTGTTTTATTTAAAATTTCATGATCTCGTGTTCTTTACTATATTCCTCCTTCTGTTTATTTGGATTTAACTTCTATTTACTTAGTTTCTTGAGGTAGAAAAATTACTTTTTTTCTCTTATGTTATCTTCCATAATTTTTATTATTTAATTTTTTATTGAAGATAGTTGATATATAATATTATTTAAGTTATGGGTGAACAATATAGTGCTTCACCATGTTAAATTTTATACTCCATTTATAGTTATTATAAAATATTTGCTTTATTCCCTGTGTTGTACAATATATCCTTGCAGCTTATTTTATACATAATAGTTTGTACTGCTTAATCCCCTATCCCTATATTGCACTAGTTTGCTCTCTATATCTGGGAGTCCGCTTCATTTTTGTTATATTCACTAGTTTGTTGTATTTTTTTTAGCTTCCACGTATAAGTAATGTAATACAGTATTTGACTTATTTCACTTAGCATAATGCTCTCCAAGTCCATCCATGTTCCTGCAAATGGCAAAATGTCATTCTTTTTATATGGTTTAGTAGTATTCCATTGTGTGTGTGTGTATATATATATATATATATATATATACACACATACACATATATATATATACATACACCACATCTTTATCCATTCATCTGTTGATTGACACTTAGGTCCCTTCTATACCTTGGCAATTGTAAATAGTGATGAACATTGGAATGTGCGTATCTTTTTGAATTAATGTTTTTGTTTTTTTCAGAGCTATTCCCAGGAGTGAATTGCTGGGTCATATGGCAGTTCTACTTTTAGTTTTTTGAGAAACCTCTATACTGTTTTCCACAGTGGCTGCATCAATTTACATTCCCACCAACAGTGTACGAGGATTCCATTTTGTTCACATCCTCACCAACATGTGTTATTTGTGTTCTTTTTTTTTTAAATAAATTTATTTATTTATTTATTTATTTTTGGCTGTGTTGGATCTTCGTTTCTGTGCGAGGGCTTTCTCCAGTTGCGGCGAGCGGGGGCCATTCTTCATCGCGGTGCGCGGGCCTCTCACTGTCGCGGCCTCTCCCGTTGCAGAGCACAGGCTCCAGATGCGCAGGCTCAGTAGTTGTGGCTCACGGGCCTAGACGCTCCGCGGCATGTGGGATCTTACCAGACCGGGGCACAAACCCGTGTCCCCTGCATTGGCAGACGGATTACTAACCGCTGCGCCACCAGGGAAGCCCCTTGTGTTCTTTCTGATGATAGCCATTCTGACAGGTGTGAGGTGATATCTCATTGTGGTTTTAATTTACATTTTCTTAGGATTAGCGATGTTGAGCATCTTTTCATGTGCCCATTGGCCATCTGCATTTCCTCTTTTGAAAAATGTCTATTCAGTTCTGCCCATTTTTTAATTCGGTTGTTTGTTTTTTGTATGTTGAGTTGTATGAGCTGTTTATATATGTTGGATATTAATCTCTTATGGGTCATATAATTTGCAAATATCTTCTCCCATTCAGTAGGTTGTCTTTTTGTTTTTTCCATGGTTTCCTCTGCTGTATGAAAGCTTTTACATTTAATTAGGTCCCACTTGTTTATTCTTGCTTTTATTTCCTTTGCTTTAGGAGACAGATCCAAAAAAATATTGCTATTGCTATGATTCATGTCAAAGAGTGTTCTGCCCATGTTTTCCTCTAGGAGTTTTATGGTTTCAGGTCTCACATTTAGGTCTTTAATCCAATTTTATTTTATTTTTTATGTGGTGTTAGAGAATGTTCTAATTTCATTGTTTTATGTGTAGCTGTCCATTTTTCCCAGCATCAATTTTTGAAGAGACTGTATTTTCTCCATTGTAATTCTTGTCTCCTTTGTCATAGATTAATTGGCTGTAAGTGTGTGGGTTTATTTCTGGGTTCTCTATTCTGTTCCATTGATCTGTGTGTCTGTTTTTGTGCCAGTACCGTACTATTTTGATTACTGTAGCTCTGTAGTATAGTCTGAAGTCAGGAGGCGTGACTCCTCCAGCTATTTTCTTTCTCAAGATTGTTTTGGCTATTCAGGATCTTTTGTTTCCATACAAATTTTAATATTATTTGTTTTAGTTATGTGAAAAATGCCATTGCTATTTTGATTGGGATTGCACTGAATCTGTGGATTGCCTTGGGTAGTACGGTCATTTTAACAATATTAATTCTTCCAATCCAAGAACAGTGTATATCTTTCCATCTGGTTGTGTTGTCTTCAAATTCTTTCATCAGTGTCTTAGTTTTACAAGTAAGAGTCTTTTACATCCTTAGGTAGGATTATTCCTAGGTATTTTATTCTTTTTTTTTTTTTTAAGATTATCAGATATTTTCCATATTGTTTGCATATTTTGAGCCTTGTACAAGAAATCTTTCTGTATACCAAAGTCATAACGAATTCTACTGGAGTGGTTCTTTTTTTTTTTCAGTTTTTTTTTTTTAAACATCTTTATTGGAGTATAATTGCTTTACAATGTTGTGTTAGTTTCTGATGTATAGCAAAGTGAATCAGCTATACGTATACATATATCACCATACACCCTCCCTCTTGCATCTCCCTCCTACCCTCCCTATCCCACCCCTCTAGGTGGTCACAAAGCAACGAGCTGATCTCCCTGTGCTATGCGGTTGCTTCCCAATAGCTATCTGTTTTACATTTGGTAGTGTATATATGTCAATGCCACTATCTTACTTCATCCCAGCTTACCCTTCCCCCTCCCCTTGTTGACAAGTCCATTCTCTATGTCTGCATCTTTATTCCTGTCCTGCCCCTAGGTTCTTCAGAACCATTTTTTTTTTTTTTTAGATTCCATATATATGTGTTAGCATATGGTATTTGTTTTTATCCTTCTGACATACTTCACTCTCTATGACAAACTCTAGTCCATCCACCTCACTACAAAAAAACCCAATTTCATTTCTTTTTTATGGCTGAGTAATATTCCATTGTATATATGTGCCACATCTTCTTTATCCATTCATCTGTGGATGGACACTTAGGTTACTTCCATGTCCTGGCTATTGTAAATAGTGCTGCAGTGAACATTGTGGTACATGACTCTGTTTTGAATTATGATTTTCTCAGGGTATATGCCCAGTAGTGGGATTGCTGGGCTGTATGGTAGATCTATTTTTAGTTTTTTAAAGAACCTCCATACTGTTCTCCAGAGTGGCTGTATCAATTTACATTCCCACCAACAGTGCAGGGGGTTCCCTTTTCTCCACACCCTCTCCTGCATTTATTGTTTGTAGATTTTTTGATGATGGCCATTCTGACCGGTGTGAGATGATATTGCATTGTACTTTTGATTTGCATTTCTCTAATGATTAATGACGTTGAGCATTCTTTCGTGTGTTTGTTGGCAATCTGTATATCTTCTTTGGAGAAATGTCTATTTGGGACTTCTGCCCATTTTTGGAATGGGTTTTTGTTTTTTGATATTGAGCTGCATGAGCTGCTTGTATATTTTAGAGATTAATCTTCTGTCAGTTGCTTCACTTGCAAATATTTTCTCCCATTCTGAGGGTTGTCTTTTCGTCTTGTTTATGGTTTCCTTTGCTGTGCAAAAGCTTTGAAGTTTCATTAGGTCCCATTTGTTTACTTTCATTTTTATTTCCATTTCTCTAAGAGGTGGGTCAAAAAGGATCTTGCTGTGATGTATGTCATAGAGTGTTCTGCCTATGTTTTACTCTAAGAGTTTTATAGTGTCTGGCCTTACATTTGGGTCTTTAATCCATTTTGAGTTTATTTTTGTGTATGGTGTTAGGGAGTGTTCTAATTTCATTCTTTCATATGTAGCTGTCCAGTTTTCCCAGCACCACTTATTGAAGAGGCTGTCTTTTCTCCATTGTATATTCTTGCCTACTTTATCCAAAATAAGTTGACCATATGTGCGTGGGTTTATCTCTGGGCTTTCTATCCTTTTCCATTGATCTATATTTCTGTTTTTGTGCCAGTACCATACTGTCTTTATTACTTTAACTTTATAGTATAGTCTGAAGTCAGGGAGCCCGATTCCTCCAGCTCCGTTTTTCTTTCTCAAGATTGCTTTGGCTATTCGGGGTCTTTTGTGTTTCCATAAAAATTGTGAAATTTTTAGTTCTAGTTCTGTGAAACATGCCATTGGTAGTTTGATAGGGATTGCATTGAATCTGTAGATTGCTTTGGGTAGTATAATCATTTTCACAGTGTTGATTCTTCCAGTCCAAGAACATGGTATATCTCTCCAACTGTTTGTATCGTATTTAATTTCTTTCATCAGTGTCTTATACTTTTCTGCATACAGGTCTTTTACCTCCTTAGGTAGGTTTATTCCTAGGTATTTTATTCTTTATGTTGCAATGTTAAAGGGAGTGTTTCCTTAATTTCTCTTTCAGATTTTTCATCATTAGTGTATAGGAATGCAAGAGATTTCTGTGCATTAATTTTTTATCCTGCTACTTTACCAAATTCATTGATTAGCTCTAGTAGTTTTCTGGTAGCATCTTTAGGATTCTCTATGTATAGTATCATGTCATCTGTAAACAGTGACAGTTTTACTTCTTCTTTTCCAATTTGGATTCCTTTTATTTCTTTATCTTCTCTGATTGCTGTGGCTAAAACTTACAAAACTATGTTGAATAATAGCAGTGAGAGTGGGCAACTTTATCTTGTTCCTGATCTTAGTGGAAATGATTTCAATTTTTCACCATTAAGAACTATGTTGGCTGTGGGTTTGTCATATACGGCCTTTATTATATTGAGGTAAATTCCCTCTATGCCTATTTTCTGGGGAGTTTTTATCATCAGTGTGTGTTGAATGTTGTCAAAAGCTTTTACTGCATCTATTGAGAGTATCATGTGGTTTTTATCCTTCAATTTGTTTATATGATGTATCACATTAATTGATTTGCATATATTGAAGAATCCTTGCCTTCCTGGGATAAACCCCACTTGATCATGGTGTATGATCCTTTTAATGTACTGTTGGATTCTGTTTCCTAATATTTTAAGGATTTTGCATCTATGTTCATCAGGGATATTGGTCTGTAGTTTTCTTTGTTTGTGACATCTTTGTCTGATTTTGGTATCAGGGTGATGGTGGCCTCGTAGAATGAGTTTGGCAGTGTTCCTACCTCTGCTATATTTTGGAAGAATTTGAAAAGGACAGATGTTAGGTCTTCTCTAAATGATTGATAGAATTCGCCTTTGAAGTTATCTGGTCCTGGAATTTTGTTTGTTGGAAGATTTTTAATCACAGTTTCAATTTCAGTGCTTGTGATTGGTCTGTTTATATTTTCTATTTTTCCTGATTCTTTCTCAGAAGGTTGTGCTTTTCTAAGAATGTGTCCATTTCTTTAGACTGTCCATTTTTTTGGCATTAGTTGCTTTTAGTAACCTCTCGTGATGCTTTGTTTTTCTGCAGTGTCAGATGTTACTTCTCCTTTTTCATTTCTAATTCTATTGATTTGAGTCTTCTCCCTTTTTTTCTTGATGAGTCTCACTAATGGTTTATCAACTTTGTTTATCTTCTCAAAGAACCAGCTTTTAGTTTTATTGATCTTTGCTATTTTTTCCTTTATTTCTTTTTCATTTATTTCTGATCTGATCTTTATGTTTTCTTTCCTTCTGCTGAGTTTGGGTTTTTTTTGTTCTTCTGTCTCTAATTGCTTTAGGTGTAAGTTAGGTTGTTTATTTGAGCTGTTTCTTGAGGTAAGATTGTATTGCTGTAAACCTCCTCTTAGAACTGCGTTTGCTGCATCCCATAAGTTTTGGGTCTTCGTGTTTTCATTTTCATTTGTTTGTAGATATTTTTTGATTTCCACTTTGATTTCATCAGTGATCTCTTGGTTATTAAGTAGTGTATTGTTTAGCTTCCATGTATTTGTATTTTTTACAGATTTTTTCCCTGTAATTGATATCTAGTCTCATAGCGTTTTGGTCAGAAAAGATACTTGATACAATTTCAATTTCCTTAAATTTACCAAGGTTTGATTTGTGACCCAAGATATGATCTATCCTAGAGAATGTCTATGAACACTTGGGAAGAATGTGTATTCTGTTGTTTTTGGATGGAATGTCCTATAAATATCAATTAAGCCCCTCTTGTTTAATGTGTCATTTAAAGCTTGTGTTTCCTTATTTATTTTCAATTTGGCTGATCTGTCCATTGGTGAATGTGGGGTGTTAAAGTCCCCTACTGTGATTGTGTTACTGTCGATTTCCCCTTTTATGGCTGTTAGCAGTTGCCTTATGTAATGAGATCCTCCTGTGTTGGGTGAATAAATATTTTCAGTTGTTTTATTTTCTTCTTGGATTGATCCCTTGATCATTACGTAGTGTCCTTCTTTGTCTCTTGTAATAGTCTTTATTTTAAAGCTTATTATGTCTGATATGAGAATTGCTACTCCAACTTTCTTTTGATTTCCATTTGCATGGAATATCTTTTTCCATCCCCCACTCTTCGTCTGTATGTGTCCCTAGGTCTGAAGTGGGTCTCCTCTACACAGCATATATATGGGTCTTGTTTTTGTATCCATTCAGCCAGTCTATGCCTTTTGGTTGGAGCATTTAATCCATTTACATTTAAGATAATTATCAATATGTATGTCCCTCTTACCATTTTCTTAATTGTTTTGGGTTTGTTATTGTACGTCTTTTCCTTCTTTTTTGTTTCCTGGCTAGAGAAGTTCCATTAGCATTTGTGGTAAAGCTGGTGTTGTAGTGCTGAATTCTCTTAGCTTTTGCTTGTCTGTAAAGGTTTTAATTTCTCCGTCGAATCTGAATGAGATCCTTGCTGGGTAGAGTAATCTTGCTGGTAGGTTTTTCCCTTTCATCACTTTAAATATGTCCTGCCACTCCCTTCTGCTGAAAGTTCAGCTGTTAACCTTATAGGGATTCCCTTGTGTGTTATTTGTTGCTTTTCCCTTGTTGCTTTTAATATTTTTTCTTTGTATTTAATTTTTGATAGTTTGATTAATATGTGTCTTGGCATATTTTTCCCTGGATTTACCCTGTATGAGACTCTCTGTGCTTCCTGGATTTGATTTACTATTTCCTTTCCCATGGTAGGGAATTTTTCAACTATAATCTTTTCAAATATTTTCTCAGACCCTTTCTTTTACTCTTGTTCTTCTGGGACCCCTATTATTTGAATGTTGGTGCATTTAATTTTGTCCCAGGGTTCTCTCAGACTGTCGTTAATTCTTTTCTTTTTTTTTTTTCTCTTTATTCTGCTCTATGGTAGTTATTTCCACTGTTGTATCTTCCAGGTCACTTATCTGTTCTTCTCCCTCAGTTATTCTGCTACTGCTTCCTTCTAGAGAATTTTTAATTTCATTTATTGTGTTGTTCATAATTATTTGTTTGCTCTTTAGTTCTAGGTCCTTGTTAAACGTTTATTGTATTTTCTCCATTCTGTTTCCAAGATTTTGGATCATCTTTACTATCATTACTCTGAATTCTTTTTTAGGTAGATTGCCTATTTCCTCTTAATTATTTGGCCTGGTGGGTTTTTAACCTTGCTGCTTCAACTGCTGTGTATTTCTTCTTGGTGGCTGCAGCAGCAGCCTTAGCATTTCATGCCCGTCTCTGGGGTCCACGCTGATAGCTGTGGCTCGCGCCCGTCTCTGGAGCTCGTTTAGGCAGTGATCTGAATCCCCTCTCGTCGCGCGCCCCAGAACAATGGTCTCTTGCCTCTTAAGCAGTTCCAAACTTTTTCCCGGACTCCCTCCCAGCTAGCTGTGGTGCATTAGCCCCCTTCAGGCTGTGTTCACGCAGCCAACCCCAGTCCTCTCCCTGGGATCCGACCTCTGAAGCCTGAGCCTCAGCTCCCAACCCCACCTGCCCCGGCGGGTGAGCAGACAAGCCTCTCAGGCTCATGAGTGCTGGTCGGCACTGATCCTCTGTGCAGGAATCTCTCCGCTTTGCCCTTTGCACACTTGCTGCGCTCTCCTCTGTGGCTCTGAAGCTTCTACCCCTGCCCACCCCCGTCTCCGCCCGCGAAGGGGCTTCCTAGTGTGTGGAAACTTTTCCTCCTTCACAGCTCCCTCCCAGAGGTGCAGGTCCCATCCGTATTCTTTGGTCTCTGTTTTTCTTTTTTTTTCTTTTACCCTACCCATGTACGTGGGGAGTTTCTTGCCTTTTGGGAAGTCTGAGTTCTTCTGCCAGCGTTCAGTAGGTGTTCTGTAAGAATTGTTCCACATGTAGATTTATTTTTGATGTATTTGTAGGGGGTCAGGTGATATCCATGTCTTACTCCTCTGCCATCTTGTAGGTCCTCCTGCTCGTACTCTGCATGCCGTCTGCCATCACTGTTTGGGAGTCTTCCTTCTCTGTGAGGTAACGGTCTGTGCTCAAACTCCATGAGGTCCTGATGGCCCCATAAATGAATTATTCATATACTATCTGAGAAAGCTCCCATTCACATCTCCCAATATTTTTAAAAGGCTCGAGTGCATACCTGGGGGATGTCCCAGACATGGCCTCTGAAGGCAGGCTGCCCATTGGCACCTCGTTTGGAGCACCAGTGGGGCCTGCGCTCTTAAAGGCCATGGCCTGAGGCCTCTATTTTATTCTTTTTGATGGTATTGAAAATGGGATTTAAAAAAAAAAATTCTCTTTCTTAATAAGAGAAAGAGAAAATAGTTCTCTTTTTTGTTATCATTAAAAAGATAGTTCATTTTAACTTCTCTAGATCTCTGCTTTTTTAATAAAACACTTTCTGCAACATATTTGCCTTGTTTGTGAAAAATATGAGAAATAATTAAGATTTTTAAATGATTATGTGAAAAAAAGTAGTATTTCTGGCCTAGGAACTATTGAAATATCATTTTTATATGGTGAAGGAAATGTTTGTGAATATTAAATGTAACAAATGTTGTCAGTAAATTGGCATAATACCTGGTCTTGGTAATAAACTCATAATTATTTAGTATCCTTTCTGTCCTTTAAAGTACGAGTCTACATGTATGAAGATGGTTATTTTCCTTAATATATATATGGTGCTTTTTTCCATAAGAATCAAGGCTCCTTAGTTTTCCTCAAAATTAACTGACCTTTATTATTCAAATAATTTAGAAAGATCGTTAAGGAATATTCTTTCAAATGTTTTTCATTATCTAATCTTCAAAAATTCATTAAGAACCTTGATTATTCTGGAAAGATTGGTACTATAATACAGCACAAATAACTTGATCTAATTTTCTAATTAGACTTATATCTCCCCTAAGTTATAGAAGTTATTATAGTGTGTTTCTAAATGTGGATATAAATATTATATTCCATAACAGACCTTTCATTTTCCTAATGTAGACTAATGGAATTAACTTAAAACTTTAATATTCTCCCTTTCCAAAACATGGTTTAAAACAGTGTTCTTTAGTAGGATAGAAATATCAGCATGACAGTGGTTATTTTAGAACTGTTCTGGAAGATGTTTGGTAAGATGCATGTGAATAAAATGTG
Organism: Eubalaena glacialis; assembly: GCF_028564815.1. Lineage (NCBI taxonomy): Eukaryota > Metazoa > Chordata > Mammalia > Artiodactyla > Balaenidae > Eubalaena > Eubalaena glacialis. The sequence goes on from NC_083727.1 coordinate 23,705,881, forward strand.
CTTTTAACAGGGAATGTCATTGGTTGTTTCCAAAAATAGATAGATATTTTATTTTATGAATTATTTTATTCTAAAAACATTTTGCATGTCTTTGTCAGATAAAATAAAGAAGAAAGAAAATGATGCAATGCTTTTATTAGTATTATTTGCTTATTTAATTAGTGTGAGAAAACATATTGCCATAAAAATCCTTTAGCATCCGAGATATTATCTACTGCTTTTTAACACCTTCTTATTTTTCTCACAAAGGAGGCTTTTGATTGCCTCAAAAAAAGTTATTTTCCTTGTACTATTCAGGTCAATACATTTCATAGGCATTAGAACAATGACAGATAATGGTACTTTTGATTGGGGTTTCAAAATCACCAGATTTATGCATGTGGTCATATGCTTTGAATAATTTTGTTGTGGTAAAATGTCATTCAAGACCAGAGACAGCTGCTGAAGATAAGCCTAATATAGTGTAATCTACACCTACTGTTTTTCCACAGCTTATTAAAATCTTATGTAATTGGAAAACAAATGCAATAAAATATTTGTGTGGGTGTTCCCATGGTCAGTAATCTCCTTCCTTTGAGAGTCTTGTCTTTTTAATCTTCTGATGTTAGAAACAATTCATTCTTTATTTGACAGCTTCTCATTTGATTGACTGTTACTGTTACCATGTGTCAATCTTTCCACACGTTATGCTTGCTGAGTGTAACTGAGCCACTGGTATCAAGAACAGCAGCTCAGTGATTATAGTGTTGAAACTAACTCAGATACAAGCTTAATGGGCTCAATATATTTTTGTTTAAAGTACTAACGTGACAGCCCTTAATCGACTATACTGTTGTATTTTTTCTCTAGTATCACTAAAGTCAATGACTATTCTTATATACCCCTTCCTTCTTCCAGCTGCCCTTTAATTTTGTGAATTTAATAAAATCTAGTCTGGATTCTTACCATAAATTTGTTTTCAGTTGTATGGTAATGTTGAAGGGGTATATCAGCCTCAGTGTTCTACTTATTTGCTTTGTGATTATTAATGCATTACTACCACTAAGCCAGATTTTCTCAACTAGACATTGATAACAAACATACTAATGAGATAATATATATAAAAGCACACTTGACATGTTAAGTAGTGCAGGGTGTTACAATTTAGTTTGCATGCTTATTTGGTTTAGATCATTACTAACAAAAAATATTTTGAAGGTTTAAAACAATAGTTTCTGAAGCATCAGTAAAATTTTACAAAAAGATAATTTTACATAGATCTGTATTGCTCATATTTATAGCTTAATGGAACTCAAATATTTTATATTCAAATATAAAGGGGGAAATAAGGTAGAAAAATTAAGCTGTTTGTCTTAAAATGTAAAAGGCCTTTCTTCCTTTATTTAAAAAAAATATCATTCACCAAATTGGAAACTTATCTTTTGATATTTAATTCCAGAGGTCTGGCCTGTTGAAATTAAAGCTGATTTCATTTCCCATTTTATATTTTTCCATATGCGCTACCACTCATCACAAACCATCATCAGTATTTATAATGGAATACAAGAGAACCTCTACTGCCCCCTTATTTCCTTGTTTATGCAACAGCATCTCATTAGAAAAGGCTGTAGGGGCTCTGAATAGTTGTGTGTGTGTGTGTGTGTTTCCATTGCAATGCTTTCTTTCAATGTCACTGACACAGCAGGCAATGTCACTGCCACTGCACTTGTCCTACATAAACAGTGGGACTTGCTGCTCTCTTTTTATTATAACAAATCATACGCTATGTTTTATCACCCCACTTAGCTATAAATACAATGGTTACATAAAATTATGTAAGCATTCAGAGGAGGAAAAGAGGTCAACCAAATTTTCAAAATAGAAATACTAATTTTAAAATAGCTATGTATTTGTCCTTTCTCTGCCACTAAATCTTTCTATCAGCATCCATCAAAGGGTGGTTAGAAAATTTACAAATAGTTCAACACAAATACATAAATTGCCTCTAATGAGTAAAGAGGAAAACTGCATGGTAAGGGTTTTCAGGATTTAATCAAATGCCTGATTTCCTCCTTCATCTTCCAAATTCAAGTAGTATTTTGCTTTTTCCCTGAATATATCATCTGATTTGACAAACTCGCTTGTTTTTTAAATTTATCCTTTATTTAATCTCTGTGGCCATGATAGTCCATTCATCTTTCTAACCAAATTATCTGCACTTATTATGGGCAGTTATCAAACATCCCTGAATAACTAGTGGCCTTTCCTGAGTAAGTAGAAATTTTACTCACATAGCTGACTCCCCCTAAAGAATAGGCATGTATATGTATTTAGAACCTAAGCAGTTCCTACCATCGTCATTAAGATTCTGGAAGAGCTAGAATTAATCTGAAAAAAGGCTAATGCTAACAATATAGCACATTGGACCTTGACAAAGGATTATTATATTTATGGCATTGTGTTCAAAATCTGGAGGCAGTTGGTAAATTGTAAATGTTATTTATCCAACAAGTACAATATGAGCATTGCAAGCCTTTACCGTCCTTTAAAAATCATGTAGTATTTAGACTGAGACTTTTGAACACTCTTTTAGTGACCAGGCAAGATGTAGAAAAGGATAGATATGCGTCTCTATTGGATATATCTATATATATAAATGATTAGCCAGGTAACCTGGGGGCACAACGTAGTGTGATAAGTCTGAAAAGTGAGGCAGTCAACAGAAGGACACAGAGTACTAAGTTGATGGAGAAAGTCCAGGTGTACACAGAGAATGACAGTGAAGTTATTCTCCACTCATTCATGCCCGGAGTAATTTTTGGTGCAAATTATTATACCTATGCATTTATGATTGAAGATATAATTCTGGCATAATCTGGGATAAAAGTATCACATGTGAACACTTTTAAGGGATCTTACAAATAAGAAAGCAAAGATTAGATTTTACATCATGAATTTTTTACATTATTGAGAGTTGGTAGTGCTGTCATTGATGTTGGCAAGATTAAGAGTTTCTGGAAGAAGACAATCATTCATCCTTTCTAAGGAGAGGATAAACTCTAGGTTTGAATATTGATTTTCAAAAAGCACCAGCTCCTTCAATGTCCAACCAGAGGAGACAAAATTTCTATTCCTGAACATATTACCCAAAATACTCTTTAGAACCAAGGATAAGCTGTTTTTAAATGGCACACATGATCCATATTTTATACCAATATTCGACTCAGAATTTTCATTTTTAGCACTGAGTTAGAAACTGGATATATTAAGCTTTTGAAGGAGAGTGGGGTTGGTGGTGATGACTTTGTTTACTGGCTAAAGTCCATGCATCAACTTATACTTACTTTAAATGGACAACAATCTTTATGTTAGATAGATAAGCAAATGTTAAATCTTATCAAGAAAAGAGCGCATTAGTTAGAGGATATTAGAGCTCAGCCCAATAATTTAATGTTAACAATGTCATAAATTAAATTTGTTCTACATAGTACTATATAAACCAAATTTAAAGGAGGAAGAAGCAGCTGCTGTTTCCCAAGAGAAGGAACACAACAATTTATCTTGTAAACTAGAGCTGTTACTTCTCTGTCACATTTATTTACTCTCTCATTCTCTCACTAAGTCAACTCTTCATCTCTCAAGGTAACTTACTCCCTCTCAGATCCTTCTGAGTCCATGTATATATCCGTGCATCCCTCAACTTAAAATCTATGTCCAGAGACAAAGTCTGCTACCTCCTTCTCTCATCATCTGTATACTTTGTCTCCACACCATTCCTCACCTTAAGTGCTTTCAAACTATGATAATTTTGCCTAACTTCATTTCACCTTAACTATATGTATCACTACATTGATTTTTGCTGCCCATCTTCTGAAATACTGAATATATTTACTTCTTTTTTTGTAATCCTACTCCTTTTCTCACCCTTTTATTTATTTTTTTATGTTAATTCACAAAAACACTAAAGTAAAAATTTGGAAAAATGGGAACATAAGGAGGAAAACCTAGAAGTCTAGTCATAAAAAGGCTAAAAAAGTAGCTCTCATATTTTTGAATGGATTTTATTCTTTCTCAAAATGGAAACAAGTGAAACAAATGAAACTTATGGCAGAAATCTCCTTCTGTGGTCCTATCAAGCAACTTATGCTATTTCATATCAAGTGAGTGAATCTTGTCTGTTTCCATCGTTAGTTCTCTGTTCTCATTGTTAAGCATTATTCATTTGGAATGTTTCAAATGCCTTCAATACTGCTACTGTGCTAAGATCCTAAATATGTATAGTTGTAAAGCCTTCTGGCTGTCCAGGTGATAATTTTGTATTGCAGCAATAGTGGGAAAACAACGTAAGTGCACTAGACCAATGTCAGTTACTATGATATGGAAAAACAGTGAAAGTTTAAATAAAAGCCATTGACTTGAATGAAGTTTCTGTCTCATTTGGGCATATTCCAAGCAACCTGCAAGACTAGACAGGGCCAATTTTCATAAACAGAAGGATCTTGGTTTTTTTATCAGAAAATAAAATTCAGAAACAAGAAAATTGAATGCTTCTACATGCTGAGGGAAATATTAAGAAAATAATCAATGTTGAGGTGGAAGCCCTTTAGTCACTAATTATTAGATACCAGTGATTTCTATTTAGCTGAAGGTGTATAATATTGAATGTGTGGCTTAATTATCTGAAATTAGACAGTAATTTATGGGGAGCTGTGATGCTGAAGGCAAAAGGTCTAAGCTGAAAGATTATTTTTGTGAAATATTATTTTTATGCAAGCAGTACAGGTAGATGACTCAAATAGAGACAATTTAGTAGAATCATATTATAATTTTCTAAAATATTCCTTATTAGCAAATATCTAGATAGGTCTATAAGCATAACTAATTAGAAAGTGTTCAGAGACATGGGCTAAGACAGTCTAAGGCAAAACAGAGCATTTGAGTGATTATGTAGAAAAGCTGTCTGAGGTACTTCCAAGGCACGGTTTATCTCACTCTTTTTTGAGGCAAGGGGGAGGAGGAAGCACAGAATGGAAAGGAATCAGTGTTTGGCAAGCTGGTGATCCTACTGCCTTTAATGAAAATAAATATTTAAATAAGATAGAAAAGGGAGCTCTTTCTATTTTTTTATTTTATTTATTTTTTTATACAGCAGGTTCTCATTAGTTATCTATTTTATACATATTAGTGTATACATGTCAATCCCAATCTCCCAATTCATCCCACCACCACCACCCAGAAAAGGGAGCTCTTTCTATTTTTGCAATAAAAGAATAAAGTTGGCAAAAAGATATTATGAAGTTTAGAGGCCTTGTTAAAATTGTATTAAAAACAATGAGCTGTAAGGATTTTAGAGGACTAATTTAAAACAAATGTTTGCAGTGAAATCTCTGAAAGGATGTTCCACAGACGAGTGGAGGATAGGAAACCTCTGTAGACCTCATGCCCCGTAGGGAAGGGCCTGGAGCCTAGCCTGAAGCAAAGCTGGGTTAGCGTACAGAGAAGTTACCTCTGTGTTCCTGAGCCCCCTGCTCTTTATTTTATTCTCCATTTTTGAAGAAAACTTACTTCATAATTGAAAAACAATGTGAACAAATTTTTAAAAATAGGGCAATCTATTGATTTAGGCAGCCATTTATAGTAGAAAGAAGATTGATTTTAGATCAGGATATTTACATTTCATCAACTCCAGGCTGAGCTGTAAAGTTCTAGTTAAAAACATTTTTTTCAGCCTTGCCATGCTCTTTATAACATGGAGATGATAATATCGACTCAAAGTATAGTTGTAAGAATTAAATATAAAAGTGTCAGTCACAGTTAATTGAAAGATTAACTTATCTGTTTGTTCTTTTACTAAGCATTTAGTGTCCACTCTGAGGGAAGAATTATATGCCACGTACTAGAAAAGCAAAGACGAATAAAACATAGACCCTCCCTTCAAACAGCTAATAGAAAGGAAGAGACATATGGAAATATACGTGCACTGAATATTCATAAAAGTCATGAGAGTATATGTTACTCCTGAGGGAGGGGTCAGGTCTGACATATAGGAATGAGGTCAGGATGGTTTTCATAGAAAAGTGACACATGTTTGGTCAGGCAGTGCATGGAGGTATGGGTGTGGCCTGGTCAGATGTAGCAGGTGGCTTTGAATGCATGCTGGAGGAGTGAGGCACATGTACAAAGTTCATATATTTGATGGAGACAAGTGCCTTGTGAAATTACAGACTGGGTGTGGAATAGATATTGAGCACATATTTGTTGCAATAACTGTCACTCTAACGATAGGAAACAAAAAAAAGTTACAGACATAAATAAAGCTGCTATGAATAATCCTATTTAGTTTTTTGTGTGGACATAGGTTTTCATTTATCTAGGATGAATGCCCACAAGTGTACTTGCTGTATCATATGGTAAGTGCATGTTTAGTTTTTTAAGACACTGCCAAACTTCTTTCAAAAGTGATTGACTATACCATTTTACATTCCTACCTATAATATGTGAGAGATCTAATTTCTCTGCATCCTCACCAAGAACTCAAACCAACCAAAACGTCCCTCAATAACTGAATGATTAAACAAACTGTACATCTATGCCATGGAATACTGCTCAGTAATGAGAAAGAACAAACTATTGATACCTGCAACAACTTGGATGGATCAAGGCTTTTATACTGAGTGAAAAGAACCAATCTAAAAGGTCACATACTGTATGATTCCACTTACATATTATTTTCAGAATAATCAAAAGTCATAAGTAATACAGTCTTCAGAAAACAACAATAAGAAAAAAATATTACTGGTGATAAGAGAAACCATGCTTTTGTATATCTCAAAGAAGAGGAAAAAAGTCTGGTTCAGTAGATTAAGGAAACAAAAACAATTAGCTGAATATTTTAATTGAAATGTAATGTAAAAGATGCATTAAAATCATGTCCTAATTTTTAAAACAAGAAAGATAACATACTTAGTACACACTGTGTCATATTTTTTCAGCATTCAAGCTAATTTTGATCATGCTTTCCAGCTATCCTTCAGTGGTGGGAAAATACATATTTAAAAATAAATTTTAGATAAAAATGTGTATTTATTAATGCAATTTCTAATTACTATTTAGATAGTTTCTATAAAGTTTCTATAATTTCTTGTAGAAATAACTCTATTCAAAATATTTTTACAGAATTTAAAGGAAACACTCAGATTAATTTGTTACTAATTCCATGAATCTGTTTTTCATATATGTATATATTCCTTAGTCTTTTCATGAACTGCTATCTCATCTCCTCCTTTGCCTAGTACCAGATGACACCAATATCTATATTTAGATTGCCCAAAGAAATGGCCTCTCAGTATAATACTAGTAATATAATACTTATAAAATAATATTATTATCGTTCAAAATAAGTTACTCCCTAGAGAAGTATTCTTCTTGACAGTCATTTATGCTATCAATAAAAACCCACTCTCAGTTTCAGGTATTTTCATTTTATTGAGTTTACTAACCGTTTCACCAAAGTGGGCATCTCACAGGAAATGCCAAACTAGCTCTCCAAACAAACACACAATTATATACTTGGAATCATAGGAAGATATTTCTTGCAGCTTTTTAAAAAGCTGTTTTGTTTTTTGTTTGTTTGTTTGTTTTTACTTTTTCCAGTTACCAAAATTTCAGAAATAAATAGGAGACTTGGAACCTCAAGGAATAAAATAGATTCCAGCCAGGGCTGAGTTAAGGATTCAAGCAATGTCATCAGGTAAGTGTGTTTTCAATACACCTATTAGCCTGTTTCTTCTTTTTGGCTTAATTCTCAGGAACGCTCTCCCACATGGTGACAAAAATGACTACCAAGAGTTATAGGGTTAAACACCATTATATCCTATAATCTTGATAAAAATAGAATGCCTCGGTCTTAATATTCATGGTAAAATTCCAACAATAACATGCATTGGGTTGGCCTCAGTCATATAACTTCCTGGAGGTAATTACTGAGCACAGCGAAGTAGAAATCACTGACTTTCCAGGGTTTTGTCATATGTCTACCCCTGGCAGCAAGTGAACTCAGTCCCATTGGAAATGAGTTGTTTGATGCTGCAGAAATGGAGTTTATCCAAAGGGTAATGCAAAGGAAAGCAGAAGGAAAATGAATGTGACTAAGAGGGTTGAAAAAACAGGTTAGTATTTTTTGGCTGAAAAATCGAACTTTAAAATATATTATGAACTGTGATTTACATGTTACGTTCTTTTTTATTTCACTAGGCAGAAAATTCAATACATTATGGGAGACTTAGCACCATTATCCCTGATACTTTTGTAGTGAAATATAGCATACTATATTATAGCTTAGTATTATATATTAAACAAAATTCATATAGGTTATATTTGTATATTGTATATATACAAATTTGGTTATTTGCCTATTTTACTTTTGTGTTTCTAAGTTTATTCCTAAAATGGTCTATGTCTTATTCAGCTTCACATCATCAACACCTTGTGTAGTCACTATATTATAAAGTGTGTCCATTCATTGACTGTTTTGGGTCTGCAACTCATCTGAATTTGCTTATTAGTTCTGACAGTTTTTTGATGGAGTCTTTAGTGTTTTCTCTATGTAATGTCCTGTAATCTGCAAATACTGGCAGTTTTACTTTTCCTTTCCAATTTGTATGCCTTTTATTTCTTTTTCTTACCTAATTGCTATGTCTAGGACCTCCAATACTATGTTGAATAAAGTGGTGAGAGTGGGCGTCCTTGTCTTATTCCTGATCTTAAAGGAAAAGCTTTGAGTTTTCCACTATTGAGTATGATGTAATCTGTGGGCTTTTCATACATGTCCTTTATTATGTTGAGATATGTTCCCTTTAAATGCACGTTATTGAGATTTTTTATCATAAATGGATGTCAAATTTTGTCAAAAGCTTTTTTCTGCATCTTCTGAGAAGCTCATAGGATTTTTATTCTTCATTTTATTAATGTAGTATATTACATTGACTGAGTTGTGGATGTTGAACAATTATTGCCTCTCTGGAATAAAGGGCCACTTGATCATTGTATATGATGCTTTTAGGGTATTGCTGAATTTGGTTTGCTAATATTTTGTTGAGGGTTCTTGCATTTATATTCATCAGGATTATTGGGCTGCAATTTTCTTGTAGCATCCTTGTCTGTTTTGGTATCGGGGTAACACTGGCCTCATAAAATGAGCTTGAAAGTGTTACCTTTTCTTCTACTTTTTGGAAGATCTTAGAAGAATTGGTATTAATTCTTATTTGAATGTTTAGTAGAATTCAACAGTGAAGCTGTCTGGTCCTGGACTTTTGTTTGCTGGGAGTTTTTTGATTACTGATTCAATCCCCTTCCTAGTAATCAGTCTATTCAGGTATTCTATTTCTTTGTGATTCAGTCATGGAAGATTGTATGTTTCTAGGAAATTATCCATTTTTCCTGTTATCCAATTTGTTGGCATGCTATTGTTCATAGTAGTCTCTTATGATCCTTTGTATTTCTGTAGTATCAATTGTAATGTCTCCTCTTTCATTTTTGATTTATTTGAACCCTCTGTCTTTTTTTCTTGGTGAGTCTAGCTAAAGGTTTGTCAATTTTGTTTACCTTTCCAGAGAACCATCAAAACGTTTTTGAGAGCCATGCATGTTATTGTATGAGTCAGTAGTTTCTTTTTTTTCTAGGTATTTTCAATGCTATAAACATAGATACATTTTTTTAAAAAATTAGTTCTCCTGTTAATGAACAGCTGAGTTGTTGCCAATTAAGGGCTAATATTTAGAACATACCTATAAGCATGATTTTCTAAATCTTTACTGTGGATACATGTAAATATTATGAGTAAAACTGCTAAGTCTTATGATAGGTGGATGCTTAGCCTTTTAAGAAACTGCCAAACTGTTTCCAGAGTGACTGTGATATTTTACATCCTTATACCAATAACCAACCCAAAATATAATGTCAATTTTTTTATGTTAATCATTCTACTGGATGTGAAATGGTATTTAATATTTAATGCATGTTTCCCTAATAATGATGTTGAGCATCTTTTGGTGTGCTTACCAGTGACACACATAAGGACACACACATATACTCTTTCGTGAAGTGACTATTTTAAACTTTTGACCATTTGTGACTTGTTGTTTGTCTTTTTATTATTGATTTGTGGGAGTTATCTATATATGTTTCATAGCAGTTCATGATAAATATGTTATATGAATATGTTTTCCCTGTCTGTGGTTTGTCACTACATTTTCTTAATGAAAATTTTGATAATCAGAAGTTGTTAGTTTTGATGAAATTCAATTTGTCATTATATTTTATTAGATACCTTAATCTAAGATCACAAAGGTATTCTAGAAGCTTTAGAGTTTTTGCTTGCTTGTTTAAATTTATCATCTGTCTCAAATTAAAAATTGTTGATAATGTAAAGTACCAGTCCAAATTTGTCTTTTTCTCTCTCATACACTTACTTTATTTCCCTACACCATTTCTTTAAAAGATGTTTTTTTTCCCCATTGCACTTTCATTAAAAATCAATTGATGGGACTTCCCTGGTGGCACAGTGGTTAAGAATCCACCTGCAAATTCAGGGGACACGGGTTCAAGCCCTGGTCTAGGAAGATCCCACATGCCGCGCAGCAACTAAGCCCATGCACCACAACTACTGAGCCTGCACTCTAGAGCCCGTGAGCCACAATTACTGAGGCTGTGTGCCACAACAACTGAAGCCCACACACCTAGAGCCCATGCTCCGCAACAAGAGAAGCCACCTCAATGAGAAACCTGCACACTGCAATGAAGAGTAGCCCCCACTCATCGCAACTAGAGGAAGCCCGCAGACAGCAATGAAGACCCAATGCAGCCAAAATAAATAAATTTAATAAATAAATAATAAATAAATAAATAAAAATTGTAAAATGCTAAAAAAAAAAATCAATTGATAGTGTATATGTCAGCCCATATTCTGTTTCACATCTCTATCCTTATACAGTATTACACTCTCTGGATCAATATAGCTCCTAGTGAGCCTCAGTAGAGTAAGTCCTCCAGTTTTCATCAAGATTTTTTGCTTATAGGCCTTTTAGATTCCATATAATTTTAAATTCAGCTTGTTGATTTCAGCACACAGATCTGTTAGGACTTTGATTGAGATTACATTAAATCTGTAATTAATTTGGTGAAAATTGACATTTTTAACAATATGGAGTTTCCAGGCAATACACTTGTTATATCTCACCATTTAATTGTTTAATTCCTCTGAGAAATATAATGTAGTTTTCAATGTAGAGGGCTTAAAGTTCTATTTATTAAACTGCTAATGCCACTGCAAATGGAATTATTTTCGTAATTTATTTTCCTATTATTTAATCCTTACATCTGTAAATAAAACGTTTGTATAATTACCTTTCGTCCTGTAAGTTTAATTCATTTATTCTAGTAATTTTAATGTAGATTCCATATAATTTTTCCATCTATAATATCATACCAACTATGAATAAAGACAATCTTATTTTGTCTTTAAGTCTCTACATATTTAATTTTTTTCCTTGCTTTTTGGTACAGGGTAGAACTTCTAGTACCCTGTGAATAAAAATATAGTGGATATCCTTTCCTTGTTTTCAGTCTTTGAAGGAAATCAATCAATACTTTACCATTAAGTATGATGTTAGCATTAGATTTTTTTATAGATGCCCTTTATCAAATTCAGGGAGTACGCTTCTATTCCTAGTTTGCGAACAGTTTTCATTTTGAATTGTCATTGAATTTTATATGTCTATTCGTAAGGTCATATGTGTTTTCTCCTTCCTTCTATGCATAGGATGAATTATACTGTTTGAGTTTTGAAAATTAAAACAATTTTGCATTCTTGAGAGAAATCCTACTTGATTGTGTTGTTTTATCTTCTTTTTTTATATTGATGAATTAGCTTGTACTGTATTAAAAGTTTTTGCATCTATGTTCATGAGTAATATTGCATTGTACTTTCCTGATAATACCTATATCTGGTTTTGTATCAGAACAATGCTGGGCTCATAAAATAAATTGCAAAATTTTTCCTATCTTTTACTTTCTGAAAGTGTTTGTGTATAAATGGTGTTAGTTTTTCCCTAATGTTTGATAGAATTCAGCAATAAAAAAATGTGAATTTAGAGTTTCTTTTGCAGGAAATCTTATAATGAAAAATCAACTCCCTTTAACTGGTAGAGGATTATACAGAATTTAAAAATTTTCTTCTTGTATCAGTTCTGGCAGGTTGTGTTTTTTAGCAGATTGGTCCAACAACATCACAATTGTTAATTTACTGACATAAGTTGTTTAAAATTATACCTTATAATCATTAACGCCTGTAGGATGTTTAGTAAGAAATATCTTAAGATATTGGTTATTTGTATCCTCTCTGGTTTTTTTCCCCCAAGTTAGTGTATCTAGTCATTTTCCTATTTTATTAATGTTTTCAGTGAAACAACGTTTAGCTTTATTAACTTATTTGTCTCTTCTACGTTATTTATTCTCTAATATTGGTTATTTGTGCTTTTATGTTTATGTGAGTTTAATTTGCTAGGTTTTCTTAGCATATTAACATGAAAACTTGATTACTAATGCTAAACAATTTTTTTCTAAATTAAGACTTATAAATTATAAATTTTCCCCTGAACACTCTTCAGCCATAATTCTCTAGTTTTTTATATGTTCTGTTTTCATTGCTATTAAATTTGAAATATAATTTAGTTACCTTTGTGATTTCTTCTTACACATATAGGTTATTTAAATTTTAGTTGTTATACATTTTTTAAAAGATAGATTTTATGATATGTGAATTTTGAGATCTGTTATAAAAATTTGTTACTAAATTTCCAAATATTTAGGGCTTTTCTATTTATTTTTATCAACCAAATTTCATTGTCAAGAAAGCATTCTGTAACATTCAGTAGGAGTCCAAAAGATCTGTGTACATCTCTGTTTCAGTCTTTCCATGAACAGTCACAGGCCTGGTTGAGGAAGGCTGCATCCTGTTAAGAGCATATAGATCTTTATGGAACTACTGTTATTTACCGTAGCTGGTATCCATATGTCAAAAAGACAGATCCAATAAATGTTAAATTGTTAGCTCCCCTTTGAAGCTACAAATTATTTAAAGATTTTTGTTGTTGTTTCTTTTGGGATTGGAGAAGACAGGAATAAGAAGTGTGTAATGAAGGATAAGAAATATTTTATAGTGTAATAAAACTAAATTTCAATAATATACTTGACATCACCTTTAATTAGCTGTATGTTCTAGGGTGTATGGGCATGAGACACTGGGGGAGAAACTGACTAACAGAAAGATGTCAACTGCAAGAGTGAAATAATTTAAATTTTATTTAATGGCAGAGGATATTGAAACGTTTGTTTTAGAGACAGCTACAAGAAGTAAAAAACATTACAGTGTACTCTCAGTCAGTAGTGGAAACCTACCAAAGTCCTCAAGGAGATACACAGCTGCAAGAAATGCCCTCATAGAATACGTGTCTACCAGGTGTGAGAAATACCATTTGCCAATATTGGGGATTTTCCATACTCTCCTGGCCCTTTTTTTTTATTAAGCTAGACTTTCTGAAATGCTGGCTACATGCCTGCCTGCTCACAAAGTGAAATAACTGATTCAAAACAACTCCAATGTTTTCCTGAGAGTTCATTGCTCAAGTGAGAGAATTCAAGGTCAACTTCCCACAAGTTCCCTGGTTTCCTGTTCCTTGGCAGAACCAGGCCTCTTGCCTTGCTGTGTCTATTCCTCTACAACACATGACCTATGGAAGTCTGTCTGAAACTAGTCAAACAAAAGACAAAGCTAGTCAGGGCAGTTCACCAACATCCATTTTAGTGATCAATTCAGAATGCTACACTATCAGTTTGCTGGGACAATCAGTCAAGTTCCATTGAGCTTAATGAAAGTCAGAGATACTTCTCTGTATGACAAGCTTTGTGCATACCTGTGCAAGCTCTAGATAAGGCATGAGCACGTGTTTAGTCACAACTTGCTCAGTGACTGCAGAAGGTGTGACTTTATGGCATCAAAGAATTCCTAACTTTAAAAACACCAGAAGAAAAATCATTTTTCCTGATTAGCTTTTCTGGGCTCATTTTTAAGTTACTTTTCATTTCTAATTTTCCAAAAGTCTCATCACTCTCAATCTACATAGTCACACGTTTAGCCTTACAAGCATAGATGCTGTGTAATTCTGGATCAGAACCTTTCTTCTGTGTCAAGCCAAGATACTGTGTTTGGATCAAATCCATCACTATGACCTAATTTGTTCTCGGCTCAAAAGGAAAAAAACAATCACCCTTGTCGTTATTCTAATAGAGTTGTTTCAGCTTCCTTCAACTAAGGAACTGTTTAACCACTGAATTTGTAATACACTAAATGGAACTAGAGTGGCTTAAAAGAATTAAAGCTGTTTCCTAATTTATTTCAAAGCTCATTAAGAGAAGAGTTTCCAGAAATGTTTTCCCAGGTTACTCCTATTTTAAATTTGACTTATATTATTTGTTTACATTAACAAAACTTCATAAATATCTCTTAATTTTAAACACCTTTATTGGAGTATAATTGCTTAACAATGGTGTGTTAGTTTCTGCTTTATAACAAAGTGAATCAACTATACATATATATATATCCCCATATCTCCTCCCTCTTGTGTCTCCCTCGCACCATCCATATCCCACCCCTCTAAGTGGTCACAAAACACCGAGCTGATTTCCCTGTGCTATGTGGATGCTTTCCACAAACTATTTTACATTTGGTAGTATATATTAGTCCATGTGACTCCCTCACTTCGTCCCAGGTTACACTTCCCCCTCCCTGTGTCCTCAAGTCTATTCTCTACATCTGCCTCTTTATTCCTGTCCTGCCCCTAGGTTCTTCAGAACCTTTTTTTTTTTTTTTTTTTTTTAGATTCCATATATATGTGTTAGCATATGGTATTTGTTTTTCTCTTTCTGACTTACTTCACTCTGTATGACAGACTGTAGGTCCATCCACCTCACCACAAATAACTCAATTTCGTTTCTTTTATGGCTGAGTAATATTCCATTGTATATATGTTCCACATCTTCTTTATCCATTCATCTGTCGATGGACACTTAGGTTGCTTCCATGTCCTGGTTATTGTAAATAGAGCTGCAATGAACATTGTGGTACATGACTCTTTTTGAATTATTGTTTTCTCAGGGTATATGCCCAGTAGTGGGATTGCTGGGCTGTATGGTAGTTCTATTTTTAGTTTTCTAAGGAACCTCCATACTGTTCTCCATAGTGGCTGTATCAATTTACATTACCACTAAAAGTGCAAGAGGGTACCATTTTCTCCACACCCTCTCCAGCATTTATTGTTTGTAGATATTTTGATGATGGTCATTCTGACCATCTGTGTGAGGTGATACCTCATTGTAGTTTTGATTTGCATTTCTCTAATGATTAGTGATGTTGAGTATTCTTTCATTTGTTTGTTGGCTATCTGTATATCTTCTTTGGAGAAATGTGTATTTAGGTCTTTTGCCCATTTTTGGATTGGGTTGTTTGTTTTTTTGATATTGAGCTGCATGTGCTGCTTGTAAATTTTGGAGATTAATCCTTTGTCAGTTGCATCATTTACAAATATTTTTTCCCATTCTGAGGTTGCCTTTTCATCTTGTTTATGGTTTCCTTTGCCTTGCAAAAGCTTTAAAGTTTCATTAGGTCCCATTTGTTTATTTTTGTTTTTATTTCCATTTCTCTAGGAGGTGGGTCAAAAAGGATCTTTCTGTGATTTATGTCATAATGTATTCCGCCTATGTTTTCCTCTAAGAGTTTAATAGTGTCTGGCCTTACATTTAGGTCTTTAATCCATTTTGAGTTTATTTTTGTGTATGGTGTTAGGGAGTATTCTAATTTCATTCTTTTACGGGTAGCGGTCCAGTTTTCCCAGCACCACTTATTGAAGAGGCTGTCTTTTCTCCATTGTATATTTTTGCCTCCTTTATCAAAAATAAGGTGACCATAGGTGCATGGGTTTATCTCCGGGCTTTCTATCCTGTTCCATTGGTCTATATTTCTGTTTTTGTGTCAGTACCCTACTGTCTTGAGTACTGTAACTTTGTAGTATAATCTGAAGTCAGGGAGCCTGATTCCGCCAGCTTCGTTTTTCTTTCTCAAGATTGCTTTGGCTATTCGGGGTCTTTTGTGTTTCCATACAAATTGTGAAACTTTTGGTTCTAGTTCTGTGAAAAATGCCACTGGTCGTTTGATAGGGATTGCATTGAATCTGTGGATTGCTTTGGGTAGTATAGTCATTTTCACAATGTTGATTGTTCCAATCCAAGAACATGGTATATCTCTCCAACTGTTTGTATCGTCTTTAATTTCTTTCAGCAGTGTCTTATAGTCTTCTGCATACAGATCTTTTGTCTGCTTAGGTAGGTTTATTCCAAGGTATTTTATTCTTTATGTTGCAGTGGTAAATGGGAGTGTTTCCTTAATTTCTTTTTCAGATTTTTCATGATTAGTGTATAGGAATGCAGGAGATTTCTGTGCATAAATTTTGTATCCTGCTACTTTACCAAATTATTGATTAGCCCTAGCAGTTTTCTTGTAGCATCTTTAGGATTCTCTATGTATACTATCATGTCATCTGCAAACAGTGACAGCTTTACTTCTTTTCCGATTTGGATTCCTTTTATTTCTTTTTCTTCTCTGATTGCGGTGGCTAAAACTTCCAACACTATTCTGAATAACGGTGGTAAGAGTGGACAACCTTGTCTTGTTCCTGATCTTAGAGGAAATGGTCTCAGTTTTTCACCATTGAGAACGATGTTGGCTGTGGGTTTGTCATATTTGGTGTTTATTATGTTGAGGTAAGTTCCCTCTATGTCTACCCTCTGGAGGGTTTTTATCATAAATGAGTGTTGAATTTTCTTGTAAGCTTTTTCTGCATCTATTGAGGTGATCATATGGTTTTTCTCCTTTAATTTGTTAATATGGTTTATCAGATTAATTGATTTACATATATTGAAGAATGCTTGCATTCCTTGGATAAACCCCACTTGATCATGGCGTACGATCCTTTTAATATTCTGTTGGATTATTTTTGCTAGTTTTTTGTTGAGGATTTTTGCATCTATATTCATCAGTGATATTAGCCTGTAAGTTTCTTTCTTTTTGACATCTTTGTCTGGTTTTGGTATCAGGTTGCTGGTGGCCACATAGAATGAGTTTGGGACTGTTCCTCCGTCTGCTATATTTTGGAAGAGTTTGAGAAGGAGAGGTGTTATCTGTTCTCTAAACGTTTGATAGAACTCTCCTGTGAAGCCATCTGGTCCTGGGCTTTTGTTTGTTGGAAGAGTTTTAGTCACAGTCTCAATTTCAGTGCTTGTGATTTGTCTGTTTATATTTTCTATTTCTTTCTGGTTCAGTCTTGAAAGTTGTGCTTTTCTAAGAATGTGTCCATTTCTTCCACATTGTCGATTTTATTGGCATATAGTTGCTTGTAGTATATCCCATTATCCTTTGTATTTCTGCAGTGTCAGTTTTTACTTCTCAGTTTTCATTTCTAATTCTATTGATTCGATTCTTCTCCCTTTTTTTCTTAATGAGTCTGGCTAATGGTTTATCAATTTTGTTTATTTTCTCGAAGAACCAGCTTTTAGTTTTATTGATCTTTGCTATTGTTTCCTTCATTTATTTTTCATTTATTTCTGATCAGATCTTTGTGATTTCTTTCCTTCTGCTAACTTTGGGGTTGTTTTGTTCTTCTTCCTCTAATTGCTTTAGGTGTAAGGTTAGGTTGTTTATTTGAGATGTTTCTTGTTTCTTGATTAGGATTGCATTGCTATAAACTTCCCTCTTAGAACTGCTTTTGCTGAATCCCATAGGTTTTTGTTTGTCGTGTTTTCATTGTCATTTGTTTCTAGGTATTTTTTGATTTCCTCTTTGATTTCTTCAGTGATCTTTTGGTTATTTAGTAGCATATTGTTGAGCCTCCATGTGTTTGTATCGTTTACAGTTTTTTTTCCTGTAACTGATATCTAGTCTCATAGCATTGTGATCAGAAAAGATACTTGATATGATTTCAATTTTCTTAAATTTACCAAGGCTTGACTTGTGACCCAAGGTATGATCTATCCTGGAAAAAGTTCCATGAACACTTGAGAAGAAGGTGTATTCTGTTATTTTTGGATGAAATGTCCTATAAATATAAATTAACTCCATCTTGTTAATGTGTCATTTAAAGCTTCTGTTTCCTTATTTATTTTCAATTTGGATGATCTGTCCATTGGTGAAAGTGGGGTGTTAAAGTCCCCTACTATGATTGTGTTACTGTCAATTTCCCCTTTTATGGCTGTTGGTGTTTGCCTTATGTATTGAGGTGCTCCTATGTTGGGTGCATAAATATTTACAATTGTTATATCTTCTTCTTGGATTGATCCCTTGATCATTAGGTAGTGTCCTTCTTTGTCTCTTGTAATAGTCTTTGTTTTAAAGTCTATTTTGTCTGATATGAGAATTGCTACACCAGCTTTCTTTTGGTTTCCATTTGCATGGAATATCTTTTTCCATCTCCTCACTTTCAGTCTGTATGTGTCCCTAGGTCTGAAGTGAGTCTGTTGTAGACAGCATATATATGGGTCTTGTTTTTGTATCCATTCAGCCAGTCTGTGTCTTTTGGTGGGAGCATTTAATCCATTTACATTTAAGGTAATTATCAATATGTATGTTCCTATTACCATTTTCTCAATTGTTTTGGGTTTGTTATTGTAGGTCTTTTCCTTCTCTTGTGTTTCCTGCCTAGAGAAGTTCCTTTAGCATTTGTTGTAAAGCTGGTTGGTGGTGCTGAATTCTCTTAGCTTTTGCTTGTCTGTAAATCTTTTAATTTCTCCCTCAAATCTGAATGAGATCCTTGCTGGGTAGAGTAATCTTGGTTGTAGGTTTTTCCCCTTCATCACTTTAAATATGTTCTGCCACTCCCTTCTGGCTTGCAGAGTTTCTGCTGAAAGTTCAACTTTTAACCTTATGAGGATTCCCTTGTATGTTTTTTGTTGTTTTTCCCTTGCTGCTTTTAATAGTTTTTCTTTTTATTTAATTTTTGATAGTTTGATTAATATGTGTCTTAGCATGTTTCTCCTTGGATTTATCCTGTGTGGGACTCTCTGTGCTTACTAGACTTGATTTACTATTTCCTTTCCCATATTAGGGAAGTTTTCAACTATAATCTCTTCAACTATTTTCTCAGTCCCTTTCTTTTTCTCTTCTTCTTCTGGGACCCCTATAATTCGAATGTTGGTGGGTTTAATGTTGTCCCAGAGGTCTCTGAGACTGTCCTCAATTCTTTTCATTCTTTTGTCTTTATTCTGTTCTGTGGTAATTATTTCCACTATTTTATCTTCCAGGTCACTTATCCGTTCTTCTGCCCCAGTTATTCTGCTATTGATTCCTTCTAGAGATTTTTAAATTTCATTTATTCTGTTGTTCATCATTGTTTGTTTGCTCTTTAGCTCTTCTAGGTCCTTGTTAAACGTTTCTTGTATTTTCTCCATTCTATTTCCAAGATTTTGGATCACCTTTATTATCATTACTCTGAATTCTTTTTCAGGTAGACTGCCTATTTCCTCTTCATTTGTTTGGCCTGGTTGGTATTTACCTTGCTCCTTCATCTGCTTTGTGTTTCTGTCTTCTCATTTTGCTAAACTTACGGTGTTTGGGGTCTCCTTTTCTCAGGCTGCAGGTTTGTAGTTCCTGTTGTTTTTGGTGTTTGCTCCCAGTGGCCAAGTTTGGTTCAGTGGGTTGTGTAGGCTTCCTGGTGGAGGGGACTGGTGCCTGTGTTCTGGAGGATGATGCTGGATCTTGTCTTTCTGGTGGGCAGGACCACGTCTGGTGGTGTGTTTTGGGGTGTCTGTGACCTTATTATGATTTTAGGCAGCCTCTCTGCTAGTGTGTGGCATTGTGTTCCTGTCTTGCTAGTTGTTTGGCAAAGGGTGTCCAGTACTGTAGCTTGCTGGTCATTGAGTGGAGCTGGGTCTTTGCATTGGAAATCTCTGGGAGAGCTTTCATCATTTAATATTATGTGGAGCCTGGAGGTCTCTGGTGGCCCAACATCCTAACCTCAGCTGTCCGATCTCAGAGGCACAGGCCTGTCACCTGGCTGGAGCACCAAGACCCTGTCAGCCACATGGCTCAGACGAAAAGGGGGAAAAAAAGAAAAAAGAAAGAAAGAAAAAATAAAATAAAATAAGGTTATTAAAATAAAAAATAATTATTAAAAATTAAAAAGTAAAAAGTAATAAAAAAAGAAAAAAAAAGAAAGAAAGAAGAGAGCAGCCAAACCAAAAAACAAATCCGCCAATGATAACAAGCACTGAAACCTATACTAAAAAAAAAGGACAGACAGAACCCTAGGACAAATGGTAAAAGCAAAGCTATACAGAGAAAATCACACACAGACGCATACACATACACACTCACAAAAAGAAAAACTGAAGGAAATATATATATCATTGCTCCCAAAAGTCCACCGCCTCAGTTATGGGATGATTCATTGTCTATTCAGGTATTCTACAGATGCAGGTACATCAAGTTGATTGTGGAGATTTAATCTGCTGCTCCTGAAGCTGCTGGGAGAAATTTCCCTTTCTCTTCTTTGTTCGCACAGCTCCTGGGGTTCAGCTTTGGATTTGGCCCCGCCTCTGCATGTTGGTCGCCTGAGGGCATCTGTTCTTTGCTCAGACAGGACCGGGTTAAAGGAGCAGCTGATTTGGGGGCTCTGGCTCACTCAGGCTCGGGGGAGGGAGGAGTACGGAAGTGGCACGAGCCTGTGGCGGCAGAGGCTCACGTGACATTGCACCAGCCTGAGGCATACCGTGTGTTCTCCCGGGGAAGTTGTCCCTGGATCACGGGACCCTGGCAGTGGCGGGCTACACAGGCTTCCTGCAGGGGAGGTGTGGATGGTGACCTGTCCTTGCACACAGGTTTCGTGGTGGCTGCAGCAGCAGCCTTAGCATCTCATGCCCATCTCTGGGGTCCGTGCTGATAACCGCAGCTTGTGCCCTTCTCTGGAGCTCGTTCAGGCGGTGCTCTGATCCCCTTTCCTCGCGCACCTCGAAACAATGGTCTCTTGCCTCTTTGGCAGCTCCAGACCTTTTCTCGGACTCCCTCCCTGCTAGCTGTGGCGCACTAGCCCCCTTCAGGCTGTGTTCACGCCGCCAACCCCAGTCCTCTCCCTGGGATCCGACCGAAGCCCAAGCCTCAGCTCCCAGCCCCCGCCCGCCCCGGCGGGTGAGCAGACAAGCCTCTCGGGCTGGTGAGTGCTGGTCAGCACCGACCCTCTGTGCGGGAATCTTTCTGCTTTGCCCTCTGCACCCCTGTGGCTGTGCTCTCCTCCGTGGCTCCGAAGCTTCCCCCCTCCGCCCCCCGCAGTCTCCGCCCCCGAAGGGCCTTCCTAGTGTGTGGAAACTTTTCCTCCTTCACAGCTCCCTCCCAGTGCTACAGGTCCCATCCCTATTCTTTTGTCTCTGTTTTTTCTTTTTTCTTTTGCCCTACCCAGGTATGTGGGGGAGTTTCTTGCCTTTTGGGAGGTCTGATGTCTTCTGCCAACGTTCAGTAGGTGTTCTGTAAGAATTGTTCCACATGTAGATGTATTTCTAATGTATTTGTGGGGAGGAAGGTGATCTCCACGTCTCACTCCTCCGCCATCTTGAAGGTCTCCCATAAATATCTTTTAAAGCATTGATAAAATATTACACCTTAAGAATGATAACATTTTATATAAATATATTAAGTTGCAGTGGTGGTTTGAGCAGTTGTAAAAATGTAGGTTATGGGGGATGAAAGGAGAGAAAGAATGAAGAACTTGTAAAGAAGGAAGGAAATATAGATAATTAGCTTAATTATAGATTTGTAGTTTTTTAAAATTCTATTTATTGAAGTCCTATTACATGCTGTACTTCATTCTAGGTATTTGAAGACACGTCACTGAATAAAACAGGTGAAAATCTTGGCCTTCATGTAATTAATATTTTAATTCAGGATATAGAATATAAACCAGTAAGTAAAATATATATTCTATCATAGGGAAAAAGTTGAGAAGGGGATAGGTGTGTGGCAGCACGTGCATGGAAGGTGTGATTGCACATGGGATGGTCAGGGAGATGTTACTAGGAAGGTGTCATCTGAGCCAAGGGTTGATGTTGGTCAGACAGTAAACCATACAGTTATGGAGTAAACAAGAAATACCTCCCTTTATTAGTAGGCAAAATAGGTGAACACTTACATAATATAAATATTGCATGTTCAATAAATAACCACCTAATTCAGTGACTACTAAATCCCTAGCATTCAGTTATGTATTGTAAAGTTTTAGATAAAAGAAGCTTAATACCCTCTTTTTGCTCAAAAGGAAATAAAAGCTTCCATAAGTATTTTGAAAAGACTACAAAAGATATTTAGGAATAATGACTATATAACACATTCTTAAGTATTCAGAATAGAATCATTCTATAAGAATTATTTCTTAATTATTTAAAATAGAATTATTTGGAATAGAATTGAACTTGTCTAGTAAAATGGCAGAACTTGCTGACAAAAGAGGAAAGAAATTCCAAAGAACGGAGAAGGAAGAGGATGGGAAATAAAGATAAAAGTACAAGGATGTAGAAACAAAAATGATGTAGGAATGCAGAGAAAAGTAGTTGGAAAAAATAAAATGACTTGATTGTGGAGAGTTATTCAGTGGAAGTTAGATGGTTAAAGTAATGTAGAATTAGGAGGGTGCTGATTCCTGGGACAATGTATCAGTGCCTTGAATTATTTGAATAAGCAATAATTGATATTATTGATAGACCTTGCTTGCCAAGATTCTCCTCCTTTTGTCAGTTATGATGTCTGAATGTTCTACCATCAGTTATTACTTTGGTTTAGACATTGCTCCAGAAGTTTCCTGTAAACGTGCACGTGTACAAATTTTTAGCATGTGCTAACTTACTTAAATCGAAGTCAGTGCTGCTCCCCCAACCCACCTCTTTGCTTGGTGTCCTCTACAAAGGAACTGCTAATTCTGTTCTAAATTCTACTACTAATAGCAGTAGTTGCAGCAGTAGTAGTAATGTTCAAACCCTCTTGCTCCCTGCTGGTAAATTTCCTTCCACCAAGAAACATGTTCAAGTATTTCTAATATTAACAATTTCTCTCTATTGATCTTTTATTCATTATATCACACTCCCAATTTCTTTATTCTATCAAATCTCGGTTTCTTGGATGGGGATCTCTGTCTCCATTTCACTACTTCTTATGCCCCTATAATCTGGTTTATGCTCCCTCCATTCCACTCCACTAAAATCACCCTGATGATCTCATGAAGGAGCGCCTAATTTTCCAAATTCATTAAACATATTTTAGTTCTTGTATTTTTTTTTTAAATTTATAATCCAATTCATTCTGTTTTTAAATTTTTTTTTTAATTGGGGTACAGTTGTTTTACAATATTGTGTTAGTTTCTACTGTACAGCTAAGTGGAGTTCCCTGTGCTATACAACAGGTTTTCATTAATTATCTATTTTATACATATTAGTGTATATATGTTAATCCCAGTCTCCCAATTCATCCCACCTCCCCTTTCCCCACTTGGTGTCCATACATTTGTTCTCCACGTAGGTGTCTCTATTTCTGCCTTGCAAACCAGTTCATCTGTACCATTTTTGATTCCACAAATATGCATTAATATACGATATTTGTTTTTCTCTTTCTGACTTACTTCACTCTGTATGACAGTCTGTCCTTGTACTTCTTGACTTCACTGATTCATTTGGTTCTGTTTTCCTGTCATCTCTCAGGAAGCTCTTCAGCATCCCATTCTCATGAGCCTCTTTCTGTTTCGGAGATCACTGTCTCACTTTACAGTGCTTCTTGCTATACCAGCCTTTTAGCCTGGACAATCTTATTCATGATCAGAACATTATTTATTATAAGTGTGCTAGAAATGCCCAGACTTTACCTTCAATTCAGACCTCTGCCAATAGTTGCTGCCGTATTGACAACTCCATAGGCTCAAAGGTAGTGCAAACTAAAATTTGACCTGTTAATCCCCAGAACCTATCTGCTCCTCTCCCTGTTTTCTTTACCTTTACTCAAGCAATTATTGACCTAGTTGCCAAATACAAAGACTTGGAAATCATGTTTGATTTCTTGTCATCCATATTCAATTGACCACACAATTCTGTTGTCTATCTTCTTAGTAGACTTCACATTTTCCCCCTTCTCTTAATACCTCTTCATGTTTTTATCAAGTCTGTCAATAGTCCAATGGTCTCTACATTGACCTCCTGTTCTTCAATTTTATTTCTGTTCAGTTTTCTTTATTGAAGTTATAGCAATCTTTATGAAATATGAAAATGATTGTGCCACTTCTTTGCTTAAAATCTCTCTGTGTTTCCCCAAGACAAAGTAGAGATCCCTTTTAAGATACGTGGGAACCTCTCTGTCTTTTGTTTCTCATTCCCTGTCATCTTCTCCATTTGCATGCTATACACTCACTGAAAATACCTGTTTGTGTGTGTTTGTCCTGCTGTGTAATACCTCACACATCTACAACTGGTCCATTGTATATCCTCATTTCCTATAATCCTCCTCTACCTCTATTTTTCTGGCATTGTCTGTGAAGACATTACTAATTTTATGCTCAAAGACATAGTAGATTATTATTTCTTTTTTGGCACATGGATTTCTTGCTCAAATTTATAACACTCATCACACTTTTTCACTATTTTAATTTATATTTTCCTTTCTGTTGGAGAGCAATCCTAGGACATATTTTTCATTTTGTATCACAAACATCTGTCACTATCTGGAATATAGATATGGGGATAATGTTCAAGAATACTTGTTACATAAATAGAATTTGTCATAAATAACAAACAAAATATTTATATAAAATTATAAATGGCTGCTTATTTTTTGGAACTTTCCAACAAATACAGAAGAAAATAAGATATAGATGAATCAAATAGAAATCATCTTGTTAAGTTAGATCTAGTGATAAGATATCACAGAAGAATTATCATGGGAAAATTATGCATATCAAATTAGCTGAATAGGATAATAAGAGAAGCAGAACAAGTGTAATAATCAAATCCAAAGTGAAATAGATAAGAAGGAAAAAAATATTGACTTCATCTGTAGGAACACAGGGATCAGAAATGATAAAAATAAATAATTATAATTATTTTTAGGACTCATGACCTTAATGAAAATAGCTATTTTGGATTAGATATGGGGTATCATACACTGTCTTATAAGGGATAGAAGAGAAAATTAAAGAAGAAAACATTTCATTTAAAGTGAAACATTTATTACTTCAGCATCATTAATGCCGTGTCCACATTTGAAACACAGGGATGCAGAAATGTAGGCGACAAGAGATGAAATAGCTAAACATAATTTGATGTTGGAAAGTTTAGTGATTCCACATAAAAGGAGGTGGGAAGAAAATATAGGAAGCATAAGGTGTAAGAGAGGTCTCATCAACCACGAATGAGATCAGATAGATTTTACTGTGGTTTTCACCTTTTCCACTGTTTGAAGCTAGACAGTCTAGTGACTGGGGCAGATTTCAAATCCGGCAATTTAGGATAAGACTTTCAGATCAATATTATTAAGTCCTTGAACTAAGTTGAGGAAAGCACTTTCTATGCATACTTTAGGGTTTGTGTTAAATTAACAGAGACAGGTCTCCTGATGCCAAGAGAAGTTTGTAAAGAGGAAGCACACATGTTCCAAAAGCCTCAGGGCTCTTGGAAGGGTGATTTCAGAGAAAAGGAGGAGAAACAGAGCATTCATGAAAAAAAGCACTGATTGAATGCAGATGTGCCGCCATTGACATGCCTGCCTCCTGCCCTAGTCCACTGGCTCTCTGAGATCAGATTCCAGCATACACTTTTTTGGGCGCTTTCCCCAGAATCCTTCTAACCAGTCCATACCTTTTCTATTTCTTCGTTTCCTTTCAAGTGATGGAGTTTCAAAAGCATTCCTTTCATCTTTGCTTAAACTTTCCCCTACTGTAGCTAATGTTTCCTTTTCTTCTTTGTAATGTCTGGTCTCTATTTGTCTATTTTGTTGATTCCATATAAAACCAAAACAGAAATAGTACCTATACATAAATATATATACACATATATATTTTATATATATATATATATATATATATATGTATTGCTTCTTAATACATACAGCTAGACAGAGTTTCTAAACATCCATAAACAAATTACATCCAGACTAAACTATGCTTTCCAACTCCAAAACATACATAGCAAACAACACAATACAAAGATTTCATGCTTATCTTCCAGAACCTCTTTTTTTCTGCTTTTATATGACATTTTCAATAAGAATGATGGTTTTATGTTCATCTGTTACCCCTGACAAAATTTCATCTGTCTGCTTTAATCTATCTTAGAACTCCATTCCTTAACTTTTAGTGTCAAATCTATGGTGCAAATTTAGATTGGTACATAGATTTTTTTTTTTTTTTAATCAGAAAACTAAGAGATGCTGATTTTTAATTTGAATTTCACTAATGTTGGGTCTGACTTTGACCAGATGGTCTGGCTCTGAGTTGCTATTACTTAATTTGTCTTAGTTCTCATTAGTTTTGTTCCTGATTTTGAAATTAATGTATTATGCCCTATCTTCAATAGGAGTTCATTTCTCAACAACATATCCCATGTTTCCTATATTGTACACATCGATCATAGATATTGTCTAAGGAAGAATTTTTGCTTTAATTTAGTGCAGAAGGTAAAATAAGTAAATTTTATTTTATGTAACAAGGATTTATAAAACATTTGTTATGTGCCAACCTCAACCTGAATGCTTCATATATATAGCCATTCAATTAATCTTCATAATAGCCTCATATGAAATGCTTCTATATTTAATACATGGAAACTGACACAAAGCCAGTGAAGTAACATGTAGGAGATGTTACAATTAATACATGACAGAACTGGAATTATAACTCTAGAGCAATCTGGCTTATAAACTTTAAGCTATGCTGTCTATCCTTAAAGTTGGCTGTCAAGAGTTAAATCTTTCTATTTTAAAATAAAATTTACTGTATTTTATAAATTGTTAAAGTAATTTCAGGTAGAAAAAAGTTGCAAAAATAATACCTAAATCTACTGTGTACTTTAAACCCAGATTCCTCTACTGTTAATATTTACCCTATTTTGCTTTATAATTTTCTATCTATATAAGTACATTTTATATCTTTCTGAACCATTTGAGAATAAATTGCGACATGATGCCTGTGTATATTCCCTACTAGCAAAAACATGTCCATCCATAATTATTATATTTGTATAATTGCTTAATTGTAGTATATTGTATAACTGATGCAATCTTTAATTTACAGAACTAAATGCCAGTTGTCTCAATAATGTCCTTCACACACAAAAAAGTCCACGATTCAATTCAAAATCATATTACATTTAGCTTTAATATCTATTTTAGTCTTTTAAAAAAATCTATAACTGTTCTTCAGTAATTGTTTATCTACCAGTTTTTCAAAATATGGTATTTTGAATTGTTAATCAACTATTTCTCTTTGTTCTACATCATTCTATAATATTTTTACTAATTGCTCTATTGTGCTCTTTTTGGGCTTATTTTGGAGTTTTCTAGTTAAATTGTGAGTTTATTTTTATTCATCTTTTAACTGATTAAAAAAATTTAAGATGTAGATTTTTCTCTGATATAGCTTTAATATAGCTTTAATGTATCTTGATAAGTAGTGGTTTTATTATCATTGTATTTTACAGATTTGTAGTTTTGATTTTATTTCAACTTTTACAAACATATTGGATAGAATGTTATTAAATTTCCATATGGAAGGGTTTTTCATGACTTTATCATTAATTTTGTTTTATTTTGTTGTGATAAGGAGAATTTTGCTTGTAATATTTCTATTTTATTAAGTTTAATCATGCTTTCTTTGTAATCCAATCAATAATATTGCTGTTCCATGAAATTAGAGGTAGATACAAAGGTGTTTTCTCTGTTATTAGTGTGTAAGCCTACTTCATTAAATCAGCTGCTTATTTAAATCTTTATTTTTTTCCACTTGTTCAGTCTTATTGACTGTTATGTTAACATCTTCTATTTTTAATGTTTCTCTGTTCCCTTCCAATTTCTATAGTTTCTGCTTTATAAAAGCAATTTCTTTGTTGTTTTATGAGTAGATATTTACAACTTTTATCATCATGTTGAAATGTGATTTTTGTATTAAACAGCAGCCATTAATCCTTTTTGGATTGAACTTTGCTTTGTCTGGTATTAAAATTTAAACCCCTGTTTCTACCTTGCTCAACTCTGTTTTAGATGGGCTTATTATATACAGGATAGAATGGCTAATTCTCTATAATGTCTCTCTGAGGCAAAATAATATTTATTGCCTAATTTGAGCCTTGAGTTCCCTGAAAATTCTGTTGCTTTGATCTTTTTGATGCTTCCCAGAAATCTGATGCCAGTCTAATATTCCTGTAAGTTACTTAATCTTTTTGCCTCTAAGGATTTTTTTTCTCTGTCTTAAAATTCTAATAATTTACTAGCTTATGCCCTAGAGTTGACCATTCTGGGACAATATTCCAAGTGCCTCGTGGACATTTTTATTATGTAAATTCGGGTCTTCTTCTACTTTGGGAAATTTTTCTTGGTTATAGAATTAAATATTTATTGTTTCATTGTTTAGATTTTCTTCTTCATGGAATACAGTTGGACATATATTGGATCTTTTTTGCCTGTTTTCCTTTTTTAAATGATTTTTGTCTCAGACACTTTACCTTCTTTCTCTGTCTTATTTTCATTCATGTGATTGTTTTCCTACTTTTCTTTAATGCATCCTTTAAGCATTTACTTGAATCTGTTCTTTCTTGGTCATCTAGTCCTTTGAATTTTGATTTTTAATATTTTCTTTTTTCTTATAGGATCTTAATTTCTTGTCCTTTTAAATTTTCCCTTTATTGTTTAATTTCCAAAGAACTGCTCTCTTTTTTAAAAATACATTTTTCCAAGAAGCATTGCCTTTTCAAGGCTATCTCAGGTAATCTTCTATTCTTTTTGAAGTCCTTTTCCTGTACTATGTGCTCAGATCTAATATAACTCTCAGTATTTTTATAGATAGACTTTTTCAGAGTGATTCTACTTCAGTATTGCATTCCCTAATTTCCCTTTTGCTTGTAGTTTTCTTTCTTTTTTTAAAGACAATCTCTTGGTTCTTTGTAAAGGTTTGTGATAGAGCTTAATTGAATAGCTTTATTACAATTGGTCTTTATTTTATTACTAACAGGTAATTGAAATTTGAAATGTTCACTGTTTTTGGTTAGGCTGAAGGTATGAGATTCATGTGGATTTATTTGTTCTTCTTGTTGCTTTGTATAATTTTGGGGAGAAAACGTTGGAATTTCAATTTAAGTCACCCCCATCATCAGAGTTACCCAGAATTAAATCTGCCTTATTGAAAACATTGTCAGTATTTTAAAATGTTATTTAATATTCATTTTACTAAATGGTAATTAATAATCAAATAGGCAGCTAGATAGGTATATAGCTAACTATATTCTATATAAAGTTAAAGCTCATTTACACTGAAAAATAAAGTAAATGATGCATTCATGGCAATCATCTTTAATAAACTGATTTTGGAAACTTTTCAAGTAAAGAATTGTCTACTTTAAGATCATTTCAATATAAAAATATTTGGCCACTCTTACTCCAAATATGATATTTGGAAAATATTGTGATATTTAAATATTTATTATTATAATTATTTCTTGTCCCTTAAAAGTATAATAGTAAACCTTAGTAGCACAACACAGTTCATGTTTTAACGTGAACCAAAAGGGAATTAAATGGTCTATTGAATTTACTGTTGAGTCTATAGGGTAAATTCTTCCTCTCCAAAGCCATCAATGAGATCCCATCTTACTCTAGATAAAATGTTATAGTATTTTTCAGTGGTATATAAAACCTTACGGATGATGGTCTCTGGCAATCTTTCTAAAATTATGTATTTTCCATTTTGCTCACTGTGCTCCAGGCATATTATCATTCTTTGCAGTATGACACACCTATGCACTCCTGCCCCAAAGCTTTGCATATGATATTCTCTCTTCTTGGAAATCCTTCAGATATATAAATGCTTGTACATACAGTTACTACAAGTTACTGTAATTACCAAAGTTTCTGTTTATATATATAAAATTATCAATGATAAGAAGATTATTATTCGTAGATCAAGTTATATAAAATATATCCCTCCCCACTCTCTGCCCTCATTTTATATATTTATATATTTATTTCTTCATTTTCTGTCTCCCCTCCCTAGAATATAGTTTCCCTGAGGGCAGGCACTTTGTCCTGAATTCCCAAAAACTAGAATAGAAACATTTCTCAGCATGGTTGTTCAGTAAGTATTTATTGTATGAATGAAGGAGTGACTTTTTTATTTACTCATATATCTCCTTGAGGGAAAAGGATTTGTTTTCTGAAATGTAATTAATCTTAATCCCTCGTGATTCTTAGCAAGGTGTTGAATCCATACATAAATGGTGCACAATAAAAACTTACTGATGAGTATTGCAGAATCATTTTATTTTATATCCTTCATTTTCTTTTCATGTCAACAAATCTTTATAGAGTTCATATTCTGTAACTGTTAAACAGGTGCCAGTAATACTAAATTTAATAAAACATGGTGTCTGCCATAAAACACTGTTAATCATTTCAAACTCTAATATTTAAAAGGAACAGATTTGTGGAAATCTATATTTGCAATAGCATATTTTCTTTGAGATATTTAGAAAGCAGTAGGGAAAGTATTCTGTATACAACATGTGCATTGTTCTTAATTTTAGAGGTTTTGTTAAATGCTCATTTTGCCATACTAAAAACTAGAAAATAATTATAGAAGTTATGTCAAAAATTAGATTCCAGACATAAAGAGCTAAATAATAAAACATTAACTTGAATTTAATTATATTGGCTTTACATCCCTATGTCTATTTTTATATAAATTCTTTCCTGGGTATTTTTATCTTTTTCCAAGATGTATTTACCTGCTATTATTTGTTTAAATGCCAGTTTGCTGGACATGAATATGGATAGGAATATCTCAAGACCTCAAAGTGCCTATGTCGTAAGACAGATAAAGAATAGGACAATTCAAAATGTCTTAAAATATAAATAGTAATAATTATAATAATAACTAACATAATTTTAATCTTACTATGTGCTGAGCACTGTTCTAAATCCTTTTCATGAATTAACTTACTTTATATGAATATGCAGTGTTGCAAATTTTTACTATATATAGATAGATATAAATATAGAGGTATCTGAATAAGATTTTTATCTGGCATAGTACTGCTCTTTCTACTTCAAATAACACAGTAAAGGAGATATGTTTTATTATACTGAGAAATAAAGGGAGCCTATTCAATTATTATTTTGTTGATTAAACTATCTAAAGCAGGAAGAAACTAAGAATCAGGATTGATTAGAGCGGACTATAAAAGTGCTTTTTCTTCTTCAGCTTATTAGAACTAATGGCATCCATCCACTCAGGCAGCTGATGTATATACTGACAAGATATCAGAGGTTCTAGTAGGACTGTAGCAAATCCACATACTTCATGAAGAGAACCTTCTATTCTGGCTCCATATTATTTAGTCAGCAGGAAGTTGTGTCTGCTAAAATACTCCTCTCAATACTATATGATAATGATTCAAGAAGCTCAAATGGACTAAGTTTTAATTTTTTTTAAATTTTTTAACAGAAAGTGATGTATTAAAAGAAATTTATCAATGATTAAAGCACCAATCCCAATATAAAAATAATTCTGTGAGGATGAAAAATTTCTGAGTAGAATGCTCCAAAGAAAGAATAGAGTTCTAAAAATGCAGGAAACATTTAGCTATGATGAAGTGAGACCTAAGATTCCTATTAGAAACACAGTACATTTATTATAGGTAATTTGAACGAACGTTATGCTTTTAATAGCTCCTAAGTTTACTGTAGAATTTGGGGTAAATGTGTTTTTATCCCATATGGTGAGAGAATTATGACTAATGTTTGTAAGGTGATGATCACACAGAACAAATATGTTAGGGAAAGTTATAACATTGTAATTTTTCTGTATCTAAAGAAAATAGATCTAGATTTAGTTGAGGAACCCCTAAACATACTGCTTCTTCAAAAATGGATCCTTCCTTCTTACTTTTCAAATTTCTATTCTGAAAAAGGAGAGTAGAATGTTAGAATGGTGTTAGGTTTAGAGAATGCTTGGGTCAGAAGAGAGTAATAAAATTTTGACTGAAGCTTCATGCCCAGCCTGAGTCTAAATGCTTTCAACTAAAATGAATATTTTTGAAATAGGAAAAGCATCATATTTTTCATGTTCTTCCAAGTAGAAGATACACTGCTGATTTCCAGAAATGAGGGAATAATTAACCACATCCTGAAATGATAGAGGAAGAGAGGAAACAGTTCAGTTAAATCTGTGTGCACGGAGCCACTTGATACAAAGCTGAAATTGGAAGGAGCAGGCAACGGTATCAGAAAAGGAATAAATAAGCAGCTATTTCATTTATAGGCTGATCCAGATTCCTGTGATTACATATTGTGTGTGTGTGTGCGTGCCTGTGTATAATATCTCCTAGTTTTATATCATGTCTTTAACTATTTTACGTGCTTATTATAAATTGGTCTTATTTGTGACAAGGTCAATAATGTTCTGTAGTTTCTAAATCAAATTAAATCTTTATTAGCTATTATCATACATAAAATTTGACCACTATCTAGTCCTTAAAACTCTCTCCTATTGTAGCCTTCATGACATGAATTTTATTTGTTTTCCCTCTCCTCCTCTGGCCAGTCTTATTCAGTCTGCTTTATGGGATCTCCCTCTGTCTATCCTTCAAGATAACTAGTTTTCATCATATTTCTCTATTTAGCCTTGTTGACGTCTTATTCTAAATATGTTTCTTGGAATGTCTATTGTCATGGTTTCTATCACCAGTATTTA